>NW_025336087.1:45029807-45102307 GCF_004798865.1 Varanus komodoensis | reverse complement strand
CTGAGGAAAGGGCCATGGGTATGACCAAAATTCTCATTTTTCCATGTGCTTGGCTGCTCTTAAAGATAAGTTTAGCATGAAGATCTGAACTGCATTTGCAAATGCACTCTGCTGAGTGTACTTTCAAAGATCTCAATCTTAAGGGACACTACTTTATCCCGTTTCCAGTTGGCGGTAGGTTTCTAAGTGTGCTCAGACAAATGACCTGTGCATTAAACATGCAAAGATAAGCTCTCGGGGGACATGTATTTATTTTACTTCTATGGAGGTTAATTCAGTGTAGTAAAATGCCTATATAATGCATTATGAAAGCAGTAGGATGACTAATTAAAAAACATTTACACCAAAGACAACCATAAAAGAGACCAGAGTTACGATCCATCACAGGTCAGGGAAAGCCTGTCTAAACACATTTCCAGGGGTGCTTGAAGCTTGCCACAGTGTATGCCTCTTGCACCACAGGTGGCGCAGCCCCCATTATTACCTGGCAACGTTCTATTGGTCACAAAGGATATTTCGACTCACCTGCACTGCTGCACCCCTTCCTCAATGGACTCTCAGGTGTTTCAGGCAAGCATCTCCATAGCACTTCTGTCTAAGATCCTATAAGGCTTTTTATGATTCCTTAGTTTTAGGTTACTGTAAAATTCTGGCCAGATTCTAAGCTCCCTTATCTCATGGTACTACACTATTTGGATGTTATATTCCTGAAGAGAGGAGTAATGCATCAGAAAAGCTCTGTATTAAGCAAGGAAGTGCTTAGGCACTGGGCAGATTCATACATCAGAGCAATGCCACACTGTTTCTGCAGCACGTGGATTTTTGGTCAGATGATCATACGGTTCCTACAGAAAAGCAGCTTCTACTTTGTCCTTCAGCTCTCACCAAACAGCCCTGCAGAGCTTGTGAGCAAAATCCTTCTGCACAGCATTGTTCCCATGGACCTCAGCTGCCTGTTTCTGAGGGGGTCTGCTGAGGCTTTGAAGTGGGTTCTTCTTTCCCCCAGCCCTGGGTGTACCTGCCTCTCTGTAATGCTTCCTAGCTCCTCCTGCCCCCCAAAATCTTTTCAATAAAATAAAATGAACACTTCTGCCATTACCTCCCCCTTCACCCTTCATGCATTCATCTGCTTTCCCCTTGTTTCAGAATGTAAACAGGATGACAGGCACATTGCTCAGCTAACCAGAACAAATAGAGCAATGGGCATGCTTGTTGCTCAGCAGCGGTAGGTAGTAGAGATCAGATGCCTAGATCAGCCATGTCTGATGTTCCTCTTTCCATTGAACTCTATGCTACTCCCTTCCACCAATAGCAAAATGGACCTCCTGGGTCCAGACATCACAGGAAGCCATGGTCTAGCATGGGAACCTTAGAACAAAACATTGAATATCTCCATGGTTTCAGCAAATAAATGTGCATGTTGAACACTGTGACTCTGTTAAGACAACATGACAGACCAACAATAGCTTTTTGTGATACGCAGAATCCCCAAAATAATAATAGTATTGGTCTTCCCAGAGTTGTTTTGTTTTCAGTTAATCAGATTTCTCTGTGTAACTTTCAGGGAAAGATCCACTCAGGATTAATTACTTCATGAACCATTGTATTCCATATTAATGTTGATTTCAGGTGTGTTGGCTCACTGCCATTTTGCTTCTGTGACCCAGACTAGAATAGATGCCATGAGATAATTGAATTTATTGTCTGGGTACCTGTATAAATAGGATAAGTAGAGAGAAAATCTAGTTTGGGATAAGGACAGCAGATAATAATCACTCAAACAGATTTACTTCAGAGTAAATGCAGCATAAGAAATGTATACATAAACCCAATGAACTAAATGAAGGTAGGAATAACATATTTGGGATTTTTTACAAGGGATTTTGATACTACTGGGAATCCGAATATATGTCATTATGTGAGGTCACATACTAGAGATGCCATTAAAGAGTAGTAATTTACCACATAGTGATATGGGAAATTGCCATAGTTCTCCCTGTAATTAGGAAAGAATGATAATTACCAAAGGTTTTATATATATTATCCATCTTCCCCCTTGACTTCTTAATGGCTTCTGTGGTATTGTACCATGCAAGACTGATTGGGCAATGCAAGATCACTGACACAGAGTTGTATATCCCTTGAATCTGAAAGCTTTGTGTCAGTATAGATTATTTGAAGGCAGTGAAATTTCTACAGCATTTAAGAATATGTAGCTAATTGTGTGCAAGAGTGGCTATGCAGGTGAATTCTTGTTTGCAAATAGTGCATTTCAGAAAGCTACATTATGAGACAACATATTACTTATTTGCCAAGTAGAGAGTGATTATTTTCATCACCAACATCACTGTAGTCATTGTAATGTTGAATGTCCACATAGCTGCTTTCAAAGCATTTCACATGAATTACCTAGGACATGGGTGGTGGAAGAAATCACCCCATTGTTATGGTCAGATCATTTTCTGGTAAAAATTGGTCTCACAACACAAGTCCTTCTCTACAGGTGTGGACAACCCATTAAGACGTTCTGCCCATAGAGATTAAAGGAAACCATAGCATTCTGGGGGTTCCTGTGGCAAGAGCCAGCGATTCCTTTGAAGCCCTTTTCACACTATGGAGCAGTAAGGTAGAACAGAGTCCATTCACACAACTGCTCCTGAGTGGCTCAGTGGAGCTCAGAAGGCTACCTGGTTTACTGGGGAGTTCCAGATAATGAAACAGGTCAGAAGAAAACTGGAGCATAACTGGCAGAAGATTCATCCTGAAACTGCTTAAGCATGCATCAGAGCATATAACTGTACATGCTATATGGTGGAGGGGAGGCAAGAAAGATGACTCATTTTTCTACCTCCATTGCATCCTTGGGGCACCATCCGGTTGAGCTTCCCCCCCTCCCCAAGTGGTTTGGGGTTACTTTCATCAAACTTCACAAGCTCAGTCCTAGAACCCTTGGAGGCTCACCGGGATAGTTTGCAAGACACTTTTAAGATGAAATTGCTCACCTCCTTGCAGACGTGAATGCCACCTGTGATGCACTGTCTGCTGAGGCATCCAGTGTGTTGTTCGATCCTGTTCTGCAGGATCAATTTCAGGTTTGGGAGGCTGAGGATGTGGACCAGACTCTTGTATCTGTAGGATCCACCGCATGCTTTCTCAACCCTTGCTTTTCTTGGCTTGTTTGAGCCAGCTGCAGGGAACTTACTGGATAAAGTGGTGGATACATCATTACGTTATGGTATGGTCCCTAGTACCTTGAAGCATGAAAAGGTGCAAGCACACCTAGCGGGGGTGAGGGGAAACCCTCCATGGAGCCAAAGATCTGTGCTCTCTCAAATGATCTATCGTCGACTCATAAACATCCAATTCCTGAGTCAGGTGCTTGAGCAAGTAGTGGCATCTTGGCTGCAGGCACTCTTGGATGTAGCTGTTTATCCGGTTGTATTCCAGCTTGAATTCAGGCCTGTTTGGGGGATGTAATTGGCCCTGGTTGTGCTGATGGAATTGGCCCTGGTCTCCCAGGAGCTGTCAATACTGGCAACCATAGCATCCTCCTGGAGTGCCTCCATGAGTCGGGAATTGGAAGCAGTGCTCTACAGAGGTTCAACTTATACTTGTGGGAGCAGCTCTAACGAATAGCACAGGGTGAATCTGTATTGGTCCTATGGCAAGTGAACTGTAGGATGTCACAGGGGACCATCTTGTCCCCAATATTAAATAATATCTACATGAAGCCTTGGGAAGCAATGATCAGGGGTCTGGGGGGAAAGCTCTATTTTTCTGTGGCATCTGAATCAGGAGAAGCAGTGCACCTTCCAAACCAACACTTAGATGCAGACATGGCTTATATGTGGACCAATACACTGATAAGAGAGGGGCCACATGAGCTGCCATTTCCCAACTCTAGAAATGTTTGCCTGTTCTGGACAGGGCTACATTCCCTCAGGTATATTGTTTTGGGGACTTCTGGATCCAACTCTGTCACTGGAGGCTTAGGTAACCTCAGTGGCCAGAAGCAGCCTTTGCCAATATGGGTAGTGTACAACTGTGCCCATTGTAGGATAGGGATAGTCTAGCTCCAGTGACCCATGCACTTGAAAGCTCATAATTAGACTACTGTAATGTGTCCCATATGGATGTCTGGTTCAGAAGCTGCAGCTAGTGCAGAAAGTGGCAGGTAGGGTACTCGGTGGGTACCCTACTTGCTATGCTCTTAGCATTGCTTACGCAACATGCTAATAGTGCTGCACCGGCTGCCTGTTAGCTACAGAGCCATGTCCAAGGTGTGTTGTTGTCATACCAAGTGCTGGGAGTAGGAAGGATGGTGGTCTTGGGCAATCATTCCCATGGACGTCTGGCTGCATCCCAGGTGATGATTAAGAAGTGGAAAGTGAAACACATTTCAGTGAGACTGGGGAGGATGGGCAAGGTCAAGATCCTGAGATGGAGGAGGTAGAGGAGACTATCTCGAGGCCAGACACTTTGCCAAGCCAGGCAGTTTCTGGGAACAACCAGGATGTACAGCCAGTGTGAGTGGTCTCTGAGGATGAGGCATTCTGGGACACAGACCAAGCCCCCCTGCTCCTGCCCCCGTGGCAAGGCTCAGCAGAGGTGGAGGACCCAATATAATGAGCAGCATGTGGTGAGGCGTGCTTGCCTTCAGACAGCCCCTCCCAAGGGAGCGAGGCCCAGGCAGTTTCATAAGGAGAGTTCCTCATGGAAAACACTAGTCTGAGTTCAACAAACCACTCAGCGTTCCATTCTGGGTGACTCATACTTGGGAGCAATAAAGAAAGTTTTGTAAGGGAAAAGGTCTGTGGCTTGTGATTGCTTGAAGGAGGACCCCCAGCTTGCAACAGCTCAGCCTCACTTTCTACCTGGGATGCAGCTCGTCCTCACTTTCTACCTGCAGTCCATGAGAACGACTGCCCCAAACTGCCATCCTTCTCACTCCCAACACTCACTAAACAATTTGAGACTAGACTAGCAGGCCACCTTCCCTTAAATTCACCCAGCTGACTTTTCAGATCATTGCAGAAGGTCTCTCTTGATGGGCTGAAATAAATGGAATGCTGTTCTGTAATACCTCAAAGGTGAGCGTTCTCAGTGGCAGCATCTGCCCTTTAGAAAACCCGTTCCCACGCAGCTAGGGAGGTGGAAAATCTGGCATATTTCAGATGACTCCAAAAAGGCTTCCCCTACCTTGTAATTAAATCAATTATGCTATCCCATTTGACTGTTCTGTATTATTTTGTAACTGGAATTGTTTTAGTTTGCTTATTCATTTATTATTAGATTTATATCCCACTTTTTACATAATTCTCTTCCTAAATGTGATTTTAATTTATTTATTTATTTATTTAGAAAATTTCTATGTCACCCCATTTGCCGAAGCCTCGGGCATTTTAATGTTTGTATGTGAACCACTCAGGAATTTTACTATATTTAAGCGGGATGCACATATCACAAATAAATAGATAAATAATCCTTGTTACCCCTATACAAATCTCTGGATGAATACAGATGACTGTTTACCATCATATGATAAGTTTCTCGGCGCTGCCCACCAGGGTCACACAGCCAAGCAGACTAGCCAGCCTGCCAGGTGACTACATGTACCCTCTTCCAAATTACCACCTAGCAAAACCATTCCCTCTTCCTAGTTGACTAAAAGGTATCTCTGCTCCATAAGAAGCTTTACTCAACTTATGTACAGAAGAGGGATGTTTATTAAGGTGCCATAAATCTATTTGCTCAAGCCACTCTCTTGGTTTATTCTGACATTTCACAGCCACTCAGCCTCCCAGCTTTATGTGATTCCACTGAAACTAACAGGGATTAAAATAACTTAATGGAAGGCAGCATTCTGCCTGCCCTGCTACCTCAGCGGCAAGCTTGTCAAAGCCCAGAGGGACAGAAGGTGAGAGAAAAACATTTTTGAAAGGCATGTGGGAAGTGAGGAAGGGATTCAACAGCAGCAATGACACCTACAGCAACTACCATGCTTTTACTGGGTAGATTTGAGGGCCTTTTGCCTGTTAGCTTTCTCCAACTGTTTCCTCTTCATTTCTTGTATAGGAGAACTATTTCCATGGGCTGGACAGTTACAACACAGGTGAGATTAAATCTACCTTAAATAGGCTTCTAAAACACAGAAATATGGAATGGAATGATGACATTAAATATTTTTGAATGAGAGAAAACACACCTGCCCAAAATTATTTTTAAAGTAAGCATTAAAGGCATCAAAACCTTACTACAAGTAGCGGGAAAGTTTGCAGCTCCCCAGATATTTTGGCCTAAAACTCTCCGCATCCCTCACTATTAGCTATGCAGGGTAGGGCAGAATGGAGTCGCAGGCTAAAACACTGAGGGAGGTGACCCTGCCCTACTAGGGGGTTATTAATGTGGTTACTGGTGTACCCATACCATTTCTTGTTTAGGAAGGATTGTAGCTCACCTGCAGAATGTAGGTTAGCCCCTAACTTACACATAGGGCTAGGGAAAATTATAGTCCAAACCCTTAAAGAGATGTCTGTAGACAATGCTGCATTAGCTATCTGACGATACCTCTCCTCCTTTCGCATCATGTCCAGTTGTTGAGGCCTTCTGAAGAGGTGCACCTGGTCGTCTTGCATGGGTCAGAAATCCAGCTGGAAACCTTCAAGGAGCAGGGCCTTTAGTGTAGTGGCTCCCACCCTGTGGAATGAGCTCCCCATTCAGAACAGGTATGCACCCACGCTACTTTGTTTTTGGCATTTGATTAAGACTTTTCAGGCAAGCGTGTCCTGACTGATGCAATGTCAGGCACTGTTTTAATCTATTTGTTTTTGGTGAATCTTGTGTGTTTTTATTTATTGCCTACTGCTTTGGTATCTCTCACTGTGGATAAGTTTGTGAGCAACAGCGACGTAAACCGTTGGCCTGCCTCCTACGTCCCAAGAGAATCCATTGTGGACGTAGCCATACCCATCCCCTGTGCCCCAGCAAACTGGAAAGGAAGGAGAGGCGTGCAGTCGTGGCAGCCATTACTTGGAGCGGAGGTTAGGAAAAGACAGTGGCAGCCTCTTCTGAACCTTTGGCAAGTTGATGATCGGGAGCAAGAGTAAAGCTGGGGAACTGGATGGGAAAATCCAAAATAATCATGGAGAGGAGGCAAGTGCACTGGCTGGCCTGCAAGTATTCACTGCAGAGCTCCTGTAATTTTCAATAGCTCACTGCAGTTTTTCCTGTTGTGTTGTAATTACCATCTGGCTACTTTTCACCCATCCTGCTGCAGTTTAGATGACTTTCTCACCTAAGCCTCTTATAAAAGGCTTGAAATTATCTATGACAGAGAGACAGCAGTCCATGTTTTTTCCTTTCTCTGAAACATGATTTTTCTGCACTGAAGAAAGAAAAAAGTGGCATGCTAATAAAATAAAAATGCTTCAGATTGCCTCAGAACATGTCCTAAAACTTGCTATTTTGACTGAAATGTTTTCTTGGAGATCACATATATATTCTTTCCACATACAGATGTTCTGCAGTCAGTCTGCATACAATCTATCTCAATTTCCTCTTGCAACATGAAAGAGCAGCATTATATCTGGCAAGATAAAGGAAATACTATTCAGTCATATTATGTTTTCATATACAAGAGCAATACGTAGAGTGAAAGGCTGTTTCCTTTGAAAGCTTTGATATCTGTCCTGGACTTACAAGAAGCCAAGTTTGTTCCTAAGGCAGTGGCTGCATCTGTACAGGAACTTCCTCTGCTTCTGATCTGACACTTAGATGCTAAACTGGAAATGTGGGAATTTCCCATGCAAAAGTATGCAGAGTGCGGCAAGACTTCAAACAGTGCTGACTTGCTGAAGGGAAGCGTAAACATTACTAGGCCAATAAAGACACCTGGGCCATATCTGGGCTCAGGATGATGACCTCTCATTTGGCCAATCTCCCTCAATACTTTGCTGCCTAAAACTTGTGGTCCTTGAGATGTTTTGGCCCACACATCTCATGAGCATCATTGGCTATGTTGGCCATAGGACTGATGGGATCTGTAGGCTAAAAATATGGAGGGCCACAAGCTTCTCACCCCTAGTTTAAAGGTAGCCTTTTAGTCTTAGCCATCTTCCCCAGAACTGGCTTCAGAAGGGAAGAGAAACTACTCACAAGATAGTGGCTTGCAGGAGATGCTATTCTATCCCATCATTCTGCCTCATTTGAAGAATTTTATGGAGCAAGGGAGTCGAGCTAAATGCTACCACCATTAGCATGTGACCTTCTGGGATATGCCCACCACTTCCTCCATCTTCCTTTTAACCGCAGAAAACCTGTTGTGGAACAAAAGACGACTAGTTGCATGATGACCAGCACTGCTAGGGGCCTCTGGCTGTGGTTTCCTGAACTCAGTTTTTCCTCCCAGGAAAGGCAGCAAGCAGTACAGCCAGGTAGGAACACACCTGGGGGCAGCTAGTGTTTCGAGGAGGAGAGGAAACACCTTGCTTTTTTCTCTGGACTAGGCCTTCCAGCTGATCAGACTGGGGGAGCTGCACCGTGTTCTGCTGCCTGCAAAGAGAGGTAAGGGCCTTGTACAGGTTTCTGACTAAGCTACTTTGTCAAAGTATAACAAGAGCCCGGCTGGAAAGATCCACCCAGTCCAGCAGTCTGTTCTGAATATTGACCAGCTTCTGACAAGCTGAAAGACTGGACATGAAGGACACAGGCCTCCCCTGTTGTCCAGACAGTGCCTTTGAGATGGCAGACATATTGGCAGTCTCTTGACATACATACATCCAGCCTCTCTCTTGACAATACTTTGTGTCTGCGTCCTGCCCAGCAAATATAATATATGGATGAACATTGTTGAAAGTATACAGCAGGAATGGGAAAATGTGTGAATTCAGCTCCCATCAGTCTCAGCCAGGATAGCCAATGGAAATTCAGGAAGATGGAAATTCAGGAAGGCCAACAACATCTGGAAGGCC
Source organism: Varanus komodoensis (assembly GCF_004798865.1). Taxonomy (NCBI): domain Eukaryota; kingdom Metazoa; phylum Chordata; class Lepidosauria; order Squamata; family Varanidae; genus Varanus; species Varanus komodoensis. Next base: position 45,093,338 of record NW_025336087.1, on the reverse strand, counting down.
ACAAATTTCCTGCCGCTAGGTTACAGAATGCATCAGAAGCGGCTTGAAGCCCATGAGTGTCATTCAACAAGACATGAAGTCCTGTCTGTGTGGCAGGAGTTGCCCTTCCTCTCCTTCCTCTACTCCCCCTTGTACCTCCCCACATATGCATTGAAGATAGAACTGGTTCAGACTGACATGTTTCTCAATGTAGTGGCATATTAGGTGTACAACAAGATGGAGAGAGGTGATATTTATTATGTTAGGAAAGGAGAAAGAAGGAATAATTAAGAAATCATTGCACCTACAGAAAGAGGGGTGGGTTTGTGAACTAACAAAGAGGGGCATGCATACTAATGCACATGCAGAAGGTCCCAGGCGAAGGACTTGGCATCTCCGTTTGAAAAGGATCTTGCTCAGTAGGCAGGATCAGCTCTACCGCAAGCACTAGGAGGTGATACACAGCACTATAAACCAGTGGCTGCTGTTTCAGCCTGCACTGGGAGATGTGCAAAAGAAGAGACAAAAAGTTCCTAGGGATGTGGGAGGAATTCATTAGGAGATAAAAAAAATCTAACGGATTGTCTTGACTTGGCCCCATAGATTCTTTTTTGTCAATTCTGTGTTGTCACTGACTCCAGTCTTATGTAGGCCAAGCCAGACCATGGACTTCCATTTTGTAAGACAGGGTGCATTTTGCACAATATGTAAAAAGATTGCAAAATTTGCAGAAAATTCAGGAGTCCACTTTGCAAACAGTGCAAATTTTATTGCTGTGAGTAGTTGATCTCGTTGTATTGCTTTTAGTGTTTACTGCTTTATTTAAACATGTTTAGTTTACTGGTTATTAATATGTCTTTCACATTTGTAAACCACCTGGAGAGCCTATGGGCTGTAGGGCAATATAGAAATGTGATAGATAGATACATAGATAGATAGATAGATAGATAGATAGCATAATTTGCATATATTTGTACAGATTGTACAGCAGAAATCCCAATTGCACACAGATATGAAATTGATTGTCAGAAGATTCATAGTGGTCAAAGGAGAGAGGAGCATATGCAGTGAACAGAGAATGCATCCGCACTTCACTGGTTTGCACAAATCACACTAGAGTTATCCAGTTCTCAGCACTGAACTTGCAGAAATATTTCTGCCCCTTAACTTGGACTGCTTTTGACCACTGGATTGGAAATTTGTCAAAAATCCATCAGACTTAAATCAGTTTTACAAATCCCTGTTTGTTCTGCTAGAAAGTAGGATTTAACTGTAAAAAAGCAAATATTTTGCCTACATTTGCTTCAAAGACATCAATGTCTATTTCAGCTACGATACATAAAAAGGGTGCATGGTCCACAGGAAAAAAATGCACCAGTGGCCCCAACAGTTGCACCTCTTTTATCTTAACTGACAACTGTTTACAGGTTGTGTATGAGGTCCTTCTTCCACCCCAGTAGAATCATATTGATTCCCATGTAGAATAACCCTCTTCTACATGCAAACAAATGGTCAATATTGGCCATTCTTGTTAACCTTTTACAAAAGTTCTAAGACAAACAAACAAAAATGCACAGTTAATTTCCTTGCTTCAGACTGGTGGGTGGGGGCGATCAAGTATCGAGAAGTTTATCATTACATTATGAGAATTGTTTTTGTCACTGGAAAAGTCGGCTGGTTATTTCATTGCTATTTCACAGACCTTTTAGTTTATTCAACCCATTTTTAGTTTATTCAACCCATTCACAGAGAAGTGGGACTCTCAAAGATCAGGCATCAAAAGATGCATGCTCTGTTGTATAAGATTTTTTGATAAGGGAGCCCTTTGTGGTTGTCATTCTTTTTTTTCTTCCCCGCCCACCCTTTTTTCTTCTCCACTCCACCCCCCTTTTCCTGTGTGGTCTGTTGTCCATTTTCTGTCCAGATGCTACCGAAGAAAGGAAAACTTCCTGCAACAAGAAGCAAATGATTCACTTGCTTTACCGACTGCAGCGTATGTGAAACTGGGTAGCTTCAATGGCCATCAGCCAGAATCCACTCTAAGAGAGGAGCATGCATGCACCAATGAGCCTTCTAAATCTTCTCCCTCTTCTTTTTAATCTTCCTTCTCAGGCCAGGATGTATTTGTTTTCTTAGGCAGACAGATCTGGCTCCCTCCAGGCCCTACGAAATGATCCGTCTTTGTCTGTCTTGGATAACCTGAGGCAGCCAGTGATGAAGTCAGTTTGCCAGCCCTTGCAAATAGGCCCAGTTGCTCAGACTGCACAATGCCTTTTCATTTATTAGATTCATTTCAGGCCTTCCTAAGCCCCCCTAACGTGCATACTGTATCCCTAAGGAGGCCTCCAAGAGAACCTAAGAATAATTAGGAGATCGGAGGCATGAAAACCATGCCTTTTCTAATTAAAGGAAAAGCTACCTAGTTGGGGGCTGAGCCCATATTGATGTTGCATTCTTATTTATGCTATTCACTAAAGAAAATTATTCTTCCTGTTGTAACCACTGAGCCAAGGTGGTTCACAGCATGAAATGGCAACAATGAAGCATTTTCCCCTAATGAAATATACCATTTAAACATATAAAAGTATGATTAGAATGTTAGACATTTATAAAGTCCAGAAGTATTTGTGGTATAAACCAGGGATGCTACTCTCACCTCTGCAACTGTGCATTAAAGATGTCCCTAAGCCACCACAACAGGCCGCCCTTTCCCAAAATAGGTCCAGCGGTGCAGTAGCAAGTTCCCATAGCTGTGCCCCCAGAGGGGATCCACAAATGTAGGCATTGTCCCGAGCCATAGCAACACCCCAGTTTTCTCTCCACTGGGAGATGATCTTTTGTAAAGCTCATGAATCTTAAGTGCCCGTTCAAGAATAAGCCTCGCAAAATTGTTCACATTACAAGGGAGAAGCATCTGGTTGTTGAGAAAGACCATTTCCCCCAGCTGTTGTGTGCAAAGTGCAGCTGGACTCAGGTGGAACCAGGAAGTCTAAGGGCAGTGGCAAATGACGTTTGCGGCCCTATTGATGAAAAGGTGCTGTTATTGCATTGCTGTGAAGCCCATACCATCCATCCCACCATACCACTGAATGCGGGGGGAGCACGACATAGGCTCCCCTCCTGGTCCACTGGAGAATAAGCCAATGGAACAGAGCTTATTCCAGATGAGAAGAAACAATCCCCAGAAGGAGCTTTTTCATCCTGAGAGCTACATACCCTCTGGGCAACCTTCCAGGGCACAAGTGACAGTGGTGGGCAGAACCCAATCTACACAGCCCCCAAGCCCCAAGCAAGAGCTGAGTGGAGAAGCGACACTGGTTAACCTCATTTCCTGTTGTGGACTTTTACATGAGTCTGCATGCACTCATGCCTAGACCACTGTAAAATCGGATGAGGTGAATCTGGGAAGGGATGTTAGTGAAAACCAAACTGGATTCAAATTAGTTCAAGTTTCTATGAATCCACCCTGCAGATTCCACAGTAGACTGTCTTTTTCCAAGTCATGGAGATTCCACAGTTACAGACCAGTTTTTTTGTGGTTGTTTGTTTATTTTTGTGCTGGATTTACATGTTAGTGCAAATGCAAACAAAGACCAAATTTGCATATATCCCTAAAAGGATCCGGTTCAGACAATGAGAAGAAAACAGAATGAAAGATGTCCAGGACTCTGCAAAACCTGGAAGAAATTGTGTACTCTTCTAAATCTAGGCAGCATGCCTATCACTCCAATTTTCCTCCACCTGCTTTTTACCAACATCCCCAGGGCTGCAAAGGGGCCTAGCAAGTACACAGCATATATGTTCAAGAGCCCACTGTGACTAGCAGGAAATAATTAATTATAGGGCCAATTGCTAGGATAGAACAGGGAATGGCTAATTAAAGGGCAATTTTGAGTAATTGGCTTTAAGCCAACCAAAATACGGAGACTTTTGCTGATAGAAGGTTATCATTTTAAGCACAGTTTTCAGAAGGGAGTTTAACTTTTGTGGGAGATGAATTTGTGGAGTGGGACCCAACCTCTGCAGATAACCAGTGGACTTCCTATTTCTTAATTATGTCAGGCTCACAAACCATGCTTTCTTTTCCCTTTTGGACTGGAAGGAGAGGGAAGTCGTGTTTCATCAGAGTACAGAGGAGGCCTACCATTAAGAAGCCAAATGAAACATTTGCCGGGATTTGCCCTTTCTACACTGGATCTTCCAGTTAACATCTCAGACACTTCCGTCTATGTTTCATCCATGTGCTGGTGTATGAATACGATATTGGCTGATTTCAGCTGTTCATCTGTTCATGAAAACATCATCACAATTTTGCGCTAATTGCAGTAAAACCGCGAAGGGAAAGCGAAAGCGTTGCCTCAGCACCTGTGGCGCCTGCAGTTATGGCTTGCTGGGATGAAGTGTGTGCCAAGAACATGGAATTAAACTTTGTCTCCAGCCTTGAGAAGAATTCGCTCAGGCCTAGCAGAAATCTCATGGAGCTGTTCTGTTCCTTCCACAAGGGGTTTCTAGTTGTGTCTAGTCCACAAGAGGCTTCAAAATGAAAACACACGCTCTCAGCCTTGTTGTCGTGATCTTCATCCTCCCAGCATGTTCAGTTGTGGGACAAGAATGAGCCAGATTTCCCTGTCGACCTCTTTGAAACTGTCAGTTTGCAATCTTTGTGCTGTTTGCTGCTCCTTGGAGTAGACCGCTTGCCTCAGCGGAAACAACAAACTGTCCCAATGGAGCACTGCAATAATCCCAGGAGTCCTTCCTTGTGCTGAAACTATTTATATGTCAATAGAGGGAAAATTTTCAATGGCTCAGTCAAGCTTTCCACAACAGAGGATAATGATTCATGATACTGTTATAAATGCACACTAGCAGACATCCTCTGACTTGCAGTTCGACATCTCCCCAGCTCACTTTTAAAAAATACTGCCCAGACTCTGTTGAGTATACAAACTTCTGCACTGGCTCTCCATTAGCAGTAGATTTGTGACAGAGCCCTCTTCTCTGGCTGATAAGCTTCCGGCTTTTCCTTTAATGGTCAGGAGATGGGGAAGCTTCAGTTTTGCATTTCTTTACATCAGTGCCATAAAGCAAGGAGTGTCTATCAAGTTATTTCTTCAAGCTCCAGGCAAAACAATTTGCAGTGGGTAGGAGCATCTCTGCCTGTTAATGTTAATGCCTCGGGCTGAAGTCTGTATCTTTTCATACAGCAGAATGTCCCCTTTTTGTGATGTGCTTGCAGTTGCCGAGCCAGCTTTCTCCGTAATTTGATTTCCAAAATGCTGATCACAGAGGCAATCCAAAGCAGTGTTCTCAGGCACTTTCTTGATTCCCCAAGTTTTGCCCACACATACAAAATTAAAAAGAAAAAGAAATTTTGATTACACCAAAAAGGATAAAATAGAAGGCATGTTGCATACATATTGGAGTTTGGACTGAACTTTACAATTGGATCTGGGCAAGAGGAACTCTACATCTTCTGGATTTTTCCCAACATTTTAGCAGCCACGCTTGCTGGGCAGAGAGTGGGAAAAGGTTTAATATTTCTTTTGCAAAAGTTCAGCCACTTTTCACAGCTTCTACTTGGACATGGCAGTATAATCTAAAATGATTGCCCCTAGCTTTGTTCTCTTCTCCCTTGAAATAAAGGATAATTAAAACAATAAAACTTTGGTTCCTAACAATGTTTTTTGTCTTGTTCAATCTTTTTCCTTATAAGCAGTTTTCAACCTCAGACTCCCATGGCATAAACAGATCCCTTTTCCTCAACTGTCACAATACGATCATTCAAAATCATTAAGGATGAAATCCCATTTTTAAAAATCATACAATTCTTTAAAACTTACATTAAAACATAGTTTATACATTAAAGGCCATCCTAACTGATTCTACATGACTGGCACACTAAATTTGTTCAGTCCTGCTTAAAACAAGGGTGGAGAACCTATGGCTCTCTGGATATTTTTGGACTATACCTCCCATCATGTCTGATCATTGACCACATTGCTTAGGGCTGATAGGAGTTGAAATCCAGCACCTTCTGGTAGGCAGTATGTTCCCAACATTGAAGCAAGACATATAGAATTCTTTTTAATAGCAAATGCAATTAAAATACATATAACTAACACCAGCTTTGGTTGGTGGTTCAGCTGCCCTCCTGTCTGAACAGAGTTAGCCCAACTCATTAAGGCTATGCTGCAGTGATCCCCAAGTTATCTCAATGCACACTACATGAGCCTTCCCTGGACTGTTCAGAAGCAGCAGCTTGTGGAAAATGTAGCAGCCAGAATAATTCCTCGAACTAGTTGGTCTGAACAGGTAAGACCAATTCTGGCCCACTTGCATTGGCTGCGTGTATGCTTCCAAGCCCCATCCAATGTGTGGGTTCCAACTATATAGCCTGACATGCCTTGGGACCACAGTTCCTGATGGAGCACCACTCTCTCCCATCCTCAATCCACCCAGATCAGCACTTGAGGGTCTCCTCTGAGTGCCACGTCCAAGGAAGACTTGGAGGGCATCAGTGAGGGAGATGGACTTCTCAGTGGTGACTCCCCAATTTTGGAACGATCCCCCATTGAGGCCTGCCCAGCACCAACCCTGCTGTCTTCCCAGTGCCAGGTTAAGAATGTCCATTTCTCCAAGGCATTCAATGACATTTCACAGCTGATGCAGGGGGTGTGCAGGAGGGCATGGGGTGGAATTATGTGAGTCTAGTTGTCTTGGAAGAAACAGTGTTTAGCTGCTTAAAGTGTTCTAAATTCTGTTTTAAATGTTGTCTATTGGAAACGATATGCTGTTTTTGTTCTATTGTAGTTTTTGTGTTTTTTATGCAGTGTTGTGAACCTCCCAGGAATAACTTTGGTTATTGGATGGTACAGAAATGAAATAGATACAGGCAGTTCCTGAGTTATGAACGTTTCTGAGTTAAAAACAACGTGAACTTACAAAGAAAGTGCCATACAGCCTATTAATTTTAAAAATTACCTCAGAATGGGGTGAGATAGAGATATTTGCAGTTTTTCCACTTTCAAAGGGGTCCTGCACCCCTAAGCCCCACAAATTAGGGGGGTGACCATACATGATCCAACTTACATACAATTTGAGTTAAAGATGAGTTTCCATTTTCTCAGGAATGGAGCTCCTTCCTACCCCAGGGACTGCCTGTAAATCAACTGTTTTGGATTATATGATGTTGCGAAGGAAGGAGTGGGGGGTGGGGGGTATACGTAAATGGTAATCCTGCTGCTTTTGCAAGCCACTGCAAAACCCTTGCAATGTCTAGTCTACCTTTGTACAAATTGATGAAATCTTTTATTCCAGAACTATGAATACCGGACAGCACATTTCGAATGGACTTGCTGCGCTCACACCTAAGTCATGGCGGTGTGTCTGTGCTCGAGGAAACGGGGTACTTATCAGAAACCTTTCCATTTTTGAAACAAAAAGTTTAAGACAAAAACAAAAAAATACCCTACATACTATAGGCAGGTTCCTATTCGGGGCTACAGCAAATGTAAATTATGCTGCACCTGTTCCACAAGCTGCCGGTGCTGTGGCCATCTGCTGGTGGCACGGTTTTTCAGGTGAAACTCATCATACCAGCAAATGCTGCTGGAGTTGTGCTAGATGTCGCTTTGGACCAGGAAACATGGCACTGTGGGCCACAATCTGCCCCCCAAACCAACTCCCTCATTTTTTTTACAATTAGCACATGTTCTTACCAGCAACTGGAATGGCTGCCTAGTAGATTCTGTTGGGTTGTTGCTTAATGTTTCAAGGGTCTGGCTCCTTCTCTGCCCTTTGCTCAGGGCAGGTGGGTTGTCCTTTGCCATATCTCCTGTAGATCCTGGGAACAGTTTCCCCAAAGGCCAAAAGCACCAACGAGCCAAAGGCTGCCTACTTCAATGTTCGTGCAATGTGAATTCCATGAACAGCAATGTTGAATTTTGTATTATTCACGTATTATGTCCATGAATCTAGCAAATATTCCAATTAAGAAAGTAAGGGGCAAGTCTGAAGCAAGTCACACAGCGGGAGGGGGGTCATATATCTTCCCTCGCCCACCCCTACACACATGGGCTCTAGGTCTGACCTGAAACTTCATTAGAAACTGTAACACATCTATCATTTGTCTAAGTGTTCCTCAGGAACATCCACTTGACACTTCAGATTAGTGGCAAAGAAATCTGTCTCTGGATGGAAGCCATTTAATTATAGTGGCGATGTTATGAAGATCAGGATATATCAGCTACAACGCAAGCTGCGCAGGCCTCATTCTCCTTCCATAGCAACAACAGCAGAGTGCCAAGGGGGGGAAACGGCATCACAAGTAATTATTAACCTGAATTCCCAATGCACAAGGGATGTTTTATTCCTATATGTCAAAAGGTCAATGTTTATCCATTCTCATCCCCTGCTAGTCATCACTTTGATAAGTATTCCGTATTAGTCATCACTTTGATAAACATTAGTTCGCTGGAATTAGGGCCTGCGGGGAGGGGATTCTAATGACCTTCAGATCTGCAAACATCTCTGTGCTCAGCAGCGGCCAAGCATCTCTGGCAGGTTCAGCCCTTCCCATAATAAACGAGGAAGCATTCCCAAGTCATGCAATGGGAAAAAGCAGCCCCAGCAGCCGGCACTGGCATGCTTTCTGTGGTTTTCCCGGCATATGGTCGTGCTATATGCTCTTTAAAACATAACATAGTAAGCATTCAAGCTATTATTAAGAAAGCACAGCGATGCTAATAACAGCAGTGTTGTTCACAGCAACATGAACCAGGGTTTCCACCCCAAGACCACACATTCCCATGAGGTCCCTTTTAAAGCAGTTGTTGTTCAGCACTACTCTATAGTATTTTAAGGACCAGTATTTCACAAATGCTGGACTTCAAGTACAAGGGATCTGTGATAGAAAGTCAAGGCAATTCATCTCCACAGTGGTACCATAGCTTAGTGGTTCAAGGTATATTTGGTTTCAACTTGGGAAGCCCACTTAGCAGCATCAACCCTGATCCATGCTTTAAAATAATTTCCCATATTTGTGATTAATATGTAAATAGACCCGTTCATCACCAATAATATATGTGCCTTTCATCTAGGTTGGTCTTATTCCTATTTTACAGAATTTTGAACATTCCCACGACTAATAATATCTGAAGGAGCATCTCCTTCCCTATGTGCCTACCTGCCCCTTAACATCTGGGGTGGAGGTCCTTCTTCAGGAGCCCTCCTTGAAGGGTGGCTGTCTGGAGAAGGGCCTTCTTTGCGGAGGTACCCCAGCTATGGAATACTCTCCCCAGAGGGGTTCACCTGGCACCGACACTTTATTCCTTTTGGTGCCAGGCTAAAACCTTTTTATTTTCCCATTGTTTTAAGGTCTGAGTCTGATTTTAATGTGGGTTTTTACTGTGTAGAAAATCATTTTGGATGCTGTGCTCCACTTTGTTTTATTCTAAGACAATACCGAGACCTCAGTAGTGGACAGTATATAAAAGTGTTAAATAAATAATAAAAATGATCAAACGAGTTGCACCTTCTCTTCCTCATTTTCTTCTGCAATGATGTAAGAATGTATATACTTTCCCTATTGGGAGGTGATATAAGTATTGCACCTAAGTTTGCCCGATCGAGCAGACATGGGTCCCCTTTTTATATTCACATAATGGGCACAAAAACAGGATGAGTGACTCATTTTTGCTTCTTCATTCAGTACTAGTTCCAAGGGTTTGGGGCCCAGGCTTATGCCCCATGTACCCGACCTTGCCCTGCATTTTCCACATGGATTCATTTTCAACCATGATTTATATGTCTTATACTCACTGGCTATTAAAGGAAGAAGACAGCACACAAATCAACACTTAGGAAGTTACTGCTCAGTGTAATATACATACAAATTGGCCCAAAAGGCAAAAAGTACTATCCATTCTCTCCCTCACCCTCTTGGAGCCTTTAAAAAGGCATTTTTTGATCATAGCGGTACAGATTGTATATTTCTTACAAGAAAATCCAGTTAGCATCTTTTTTCATAATGCCTTATGGTAGCAAGGTTTTTTTATGCCTGCTTAGACAGAAAAGACCTTTTCTGTCCAAACACGCATACTACATTTGCATGTTTGAATATTAGTGGATACAGGCTTGGAAACCTATAAAGGAACCTCCACATTAAGGGTATGTCTGCCTCAAAATGCCAGCTGTTGGGCCAGCCCACAAACAGGGATTATGCAGGCAGAAGGCAGCCTGGATTCTGGATAGGAACACAGAACTCTGGAACTCCAGGACTGGAAGTAGCCTTTTTAACAACATGCAAACTGTACATTAAAGGAGGGAGAACAATATGGGGAATGCTGGGTTTGGTTTATTTCACCCAGTTAGGGGAGACTATAATCCAAAGTCTTGGGTGGTAGCTGTATGCGTCACATGACCAGCCTTTCCACAAATGTGCTCAGAAAATCTCTCTGGCTTCTCTCCTGGCAAGATTTGGGTTGTTTTCCTCTCCTTCCATGCTTCCTCTGCCTTTTGCCTCTTTGTCTCTGCTTTTGTATCTGCCTCTGTATCTGCCTCTGCACCTGGCTTGGACCTTCCTTTCCCTGGCTCAGGTGGTCCTCTCACCTCTCCACACCTGCAAGAGCTTCTCCTTTCAGAGAAGCACTGCACTCTCTTCCCGGCATTCCTGGCTTTGTTTTCCCTATGGGACACAAAGGCCGCCATACCAGAGTACAGTCCCTTCCAGCAGCCTGAGTGAGACCAAAGCAGGGACCTTTGGGCCATGTATTCTAGGTTGGTTCAGGGTCAGCTCAAGGCTAAATTCTGGCATGTGAGCAGGGTTGCTCAGAAAACAAATATCAGGTTCTGCCTGGACATTCTGCTTACGGACTTTTCAAAGGAATCTAGCTGGCCAACATGTTAGAAACTAAAAGGGGAACATGTGGGCCTTTGGTCTGAATGACTTGATGCAAACAATTAACTGATCAATGCTTCCATGACTAATATTTAGCCAGGGGGGTGGTTATTCAAAATTCATATATTCTGCAGGTCATTGTAACCACTCTTGAAAGTGTTTAACTTGACCATCTAAGTGCATGTATGCTACAAGTGAGGAAATGTAAAATATCCAAGAGGTCACCAGCATGGTGAATGAGCTGCATCATGGAAGCTATCAAAGAAAAGAAGCTTTTTTTCAGAAAATGAAAATCTTGCCCATATGAGGAAAACAAAGGGGAACACGAGCTTGCACATGGTAAGGTAAAGGTTTCCCCATGACATTAAAGTCCAGTCATGCCTGACTCCAGGGGGCGGTGCTCATCTCCATTTCCTGACCGAGGGAGCCAGCGTCTGTCCACAGACAGTCTCCGTGGTCATGTGGCCGGCATGACTAAACACCAAGGTGCACGGAACGCTGTTATCTGCCCACCAAAGTGGTACCGATTTCTCTACTTGCATTTGCATGCTTTCGAGCTGCAAGGTTGGCAGGAGCTGGGACAAAGCACGGGAGCTCACCCCGTCTGCGGATTCAAATCATCGACCTTTCAATCAAGCAGCCCAGCGGCTCAGCAGTTTAACCCACTGTGCCACCTCATTCCTTTGCACATGCTAGATAAGTACAAGCAAATGTTCAGAGAAGCAAAAGACACATACAAAAAAAGCATTTTGAGGAGTATATTGCAAAGAATGTCAGGACCACCAATAAAGAATTTTTAAGTATATCAGAAGCAGGAAACCAGATAGTCAATTGCATAATATTAAAGGACAACTAAAGAAGGATAAAGAGATTGCAGAGAAACTGAATGAATTATTTTTATCTTCATTGCAGAGAATATGGGACATTTACCTGTTCTTGACCTAATACTTCCAGAAATGGAGTCTGAGGAATTAAGGCACTTAGTAGTGACAAAAGATAAACTTCTCAACATTATTGACAAATTGAAACTTAATACACTGTCAGGTTAATATCCATCCATATGAAATTGCTGACCTACTTACAAAAATGTGTAACGTGTCCCTGCATCAACCCCTGAAACAGGGGAATGAAGTATGGCCAATTTAACACAAAGTTTAAGAAGGAATATAGGAAATTACAGGCCACTTAGCTTGACAGCTGTTCCAGATATATTGGTTACAAACATGCAAAAGCTAGAAGTAGTAAACATATAGAAGGAAAAGCTTTGCTAAAAGTGACTCAGCATGTCTTTGGAAAGGTAAACCTTCCCTCTAACCTATTCTTTGGGAGTGTGAACGAACATGTAGATGGGGTGTTCTGGTAGACATTGTTTGCTCGGACTTCCAATAGGTCCTTGACAAAGCCACTCACCACTCTTGAGCAAACTTAGCAGTCATGGAATAAGAGGGGAACCCTTCTTGAGGTGCAATAAGGTGCAAAAAGATAGAAAGTGAAGAATAAGAAAGAATGGTAATTTCTCCCAAGGAGGGACATAAACAGTGGGATTGCACAGGGATCTGTACTAGGACCAACTTATTCATAAACAGAATTAAGATTGAGCAGTAAAGTGGCCCAGTTGGCTGATCTCATCAAGCTATTTAAAAGTGGAAAGGATTGTAAGGAGCTCCAAAGGGAACTCCAAACTAGAAGCAGGGGCATCAAAATGACAAGTGCTGTTCAGTATAAGCAAATATAAAATAAGGCACACTGGGACAAAAGATCCCCACTTTGATGGGATCTGAGCTGGTAGGGATCTCAAAGGTGTTCTGCTGGACAACTTGCTTAAGTTGTTGCACAGCTGCTGTGAAAAGGGCAAACTCCAAGTTAGTCAGATATAGCAAATGAACTGAAATAAAATTACCAAGATTGTACTGTCCTTTTACAAGTCTTTGGTATGAGCACACTTAAAATATTGTGTACACTTCTGGTCATTTCAGAGTATTGCAGTGCTGAAAAAAGTGGGGAAAAAAGCAACTAAATTGATGAAGAGATTCGAGAAACTCTCCTATGAGGAACAGTTACAACAACTGGAATTGTTTGGCTTAGCAAAAGGGTGAGTGATAGGAGATAGAGGGAGATGTACAAAATGATGCATGGTATGGAGATGGTGGATAAGGAGAAACTTTTCTCCCTTCTTATAATACTAGAACCAGGGTCATCCCATGAAGCTGATTCTGGGCAGAGAAAAGAAGTGATTCTTCTTACTGTACGTTGATATACTATGGAACTGCAAGGCATAGTGATGGACTCCGCTTTGGACAACTTTAAAAGGAGATCAGACAAATTCAAGGAGGATGAGGATATCAGTGCCTGCTAGCAAGGCTGTGGAGTTGGCGTTGGAAGCAATTCTTGGGTTACTGGAGTCAGAGTCCGTACAAGTGTGCCAACACTGACTCCTAATAAATTTAAATTGTGATATAAATAATATGTTAAAATGTCATGTTTTAATAATAATTTATTAAATATCATCATTAAAATTTAATAATAACTTGATTAACCTATTTCTTTAGGTTATATTTTCAGGATATATTTTAATTTTCTATATTAGTGAAAGTGGCGTCCCATGAGCAAATTCACAATGGCAAAAAAAGTGTCAACAAAGTTGACTGTTTATGAACACTTTACAGTAACAGATGGGAAATATTATGTGTATCAATGTATTATAGAAGACAATGATTGTGAAAAAGCATATGTAGCAAACAGTAGTTTTTGCAGTTCTGATAAAACTGCACCAACAAGAGCACCAAATTTAAAAAGATACTTGCAACATTTTGTAGGTTGAGTGCTTTCAGTCAATATAGAAACTAAATAATTAGTATATTTATTTCCTATATTGAGATATATATAAAGGAGTTGGAGTTGAAGTCAAAGGTGTCATAAATTAAGGACTCAGTGTTGAAGGTTTATGTACCAACTCCACAGTCCTGGCTGCTAGTCCTGGTGGCTATTTGCTACCTCCAATATCAAAGGCAGTGTGCCTATGTTCCCCACTTGCTGGGGAACATGCTCAGGAGGGTGCTCTTGCACTGCTGTCCTGCTTGTGGAATCTTGTAGGCACCTGGCTTGCCATGTGGGATTGAATGCTGGACTGGATGGACCCCAGGTCTGATCCAGCATGGCCCTTCTTATATTCTTATATAAGTATTTTCAGAAAAACAATTATTCTAGTAATGCAATATAACACAAGGCTTTATGCAATGTATAACATAGCTATGAACGCCCTGGTTGTGTTACCAAAACCACTTTAAAAGGAAAAAGAACATAATGTAACCTTGGAATATAACTAACTTAACTTTGCAAATGCCTGATATTGCAATGTATTTGTATTCCCTTTTGCAGGAATGCTTAAAATGTAGCACTCCCAAGTAGCAGGCATGGCACAGTCATTTTCTTTAAAGAAACCAGCAAGATGCAAATCCTCTGAAAAAGACAAACTAAACCCACTTGTTCTGGCATCAACTGGCACTGGGGCCTCCATCTATCCTCTCCCACAGCCTAATATGCATATTTTAAGAAATCACACCATTTATAGGTGGGGGACATGATTGTGCAATGGTTTTCCGTGTGCCTAAATTAGCCTCTTGTAGACCATCTTCTTCCTTTTATTATTTTGCACCATTGGAAAACATGCTGATAACAGAATATTGCAAATCTTTCCATTCTGTTGGTGACTATGATAGCCGTTCAGTGTAAACTAAGCTCAGGACATAACATAACATAACATTCAAGCTGATGGATGTACATTATGTAAAAGACTCCTTTTTTCCCAGAGAAGGAGACACCCCATCCCCATAGGGACTGACTTATTCCATTTCTCATTATACACCTGGAATCTGTCAGGAGAGATAGACATACTTTTCAGCTGCTTTTACTTGGCATCTCAGCAGGAGCGGCTGCTGCGTGAACATTCCTGTCTGTGACACTCAATCTGCTACCATGAATTTAACAGTTTAGCATCAGACGGAAGCTGAGGAGGAGGTTTTCCATGTAAAGTAAAACAGGTGGATATTAGCTTTTCTACTGGATTAACAGAAACGGAAAGCACAATCTTGCCGGGCTCCATTTGCAGGCTCTGTCTTTGGGTTTGCCTGTTTCTGTGCACTGGGTTCTTTCCACCCCCTCTTGCTTCTTGTACAGGCAGCACAAAGGAAAAAAAATGCATCCAAAATCTTGAACCTAGGAGATAGGTACCAGCTGTTGTACAACTTTTCCTGCTGGAAAGGGAGGGCTTCGGAACGAGGCTTAATTTTATGGCTTGCACAAAGATCTGTGGGGAGACTGGATCTGCTCTCCAAAGGACCCTGTGACCAATCTTGGGGGGGGGGGATCCCTCTCTGCTTGCCTACCATGGCTCAGCATATTTAACACAGTGTCACTGATCTCTTTGTAGCATTTTCAGGGCACTGGAGGGGCAAGAAGGAAGGGGCAAGGAATTTGGCTTTTGCCAGTGCAGGTGATGCAGCTTAAATCTGGATCTGGCCTTTTGTTGAAAGTCCTCGACCGAGTTCCTCTCCCCAAGGAGGTTGAAGAGGAGGCTGCAAGGAGGAGGGCCTTTTCTGTGGTGGCTCCCCCACTGTGGAATGCTCTACTACCCTTGACTTGTCATGCACCTACCCTGTTGAGCTTCAGGGGCCAAACACAAACCTTTTCAGTGCACCAATGGCACTAAGACCATCTAAATTAATTGCACTGATTTTTAATATACAGTGGTACCTTGGCTCACGAACTTAATCCATTCCAGGACTCTGGTCCTGACCCAAATTGGTCATGAGCCAAGTTAAATTTCCCCATAAGGGTCCATGTAAATAAGGTTAATCCGTTCTGTAACCATTTTTTAAATCGGAAAAATGTGAAGCAAAGTGATAAAGAACAACAAAGATCGTGGCCATCCCCCCTCCCACCCTGAGCACAAGGGTGGCCATCTTCCCCCCCACCCCAGCACGACCGAGATCATGCCTGTCATCCCTGCACATGCCATCATCCTGGCGTACTGGGGGTGGGGGAGAGACAGCACGATCGTGGGCGTGTTGGGGGACGGAGAGACAGGCGTGAATGGGGTGCACTGGGGGAGGGAGAGACAGGCGTGAATGGGGTACACTGGGGGAGGGAGAGACAGGCGTGAATGGGGTGCACTGGGGGAGGGAGAGAAAGACACGATCTGAGCCATCTCCCCCTCCCAACCACGTGGAGAGATGGCCGAGATCATGCCCGTCTTTCCTGCAGGAGCACGCCCGTGTTCACGCACGTCTTCCCTTCACAAACACAACTGCGATCGTGGCCATCTCCCCACTCGGGGAGATGGCTGAGATCTTGGTCACCACCCAATGCGGAGTTTACGACCCATGTCAAAATTTTCATGAAATTTTTGTTCGCGACCCAATTTGCTTGTGAACCAAGGCTTTTGTGAGCCAAGGTACCACTGTATCAATTTATGTTTTACTTGACTTCATATATTGTGTTTTATCTTGTTCATTATTATTCTATTTTAATTCTATTATATTTCATGTTATTTAGTGGCACTTTTATTGTAATGGTCACCCAGAGACTGCATTGTTAACGGGCGGTTTCAAACAAATCTAATACATAAAAAATGTCCAAAAGAGACTCTACATGTCTCCATGTGCCAGTCTAGTAGGGCCAGTCCCTTCAGGCTTTATCTCCTCAGATATAAAGTGAGGGTACAGTCCTACACAGAAACATTATTATGCAGAAATGCTTCCCGCATGACCTTAACCTGCAGGGTAATGCAGTGTCAGCTTGAGCTGATGAACTGGGAAAGAAAGGGCAAGAAACGACAGGGTGTGAAAATGGCCCCCGCCCTGGCTGGGACAAGATCCCCTACTGTTCCTCTTAAGGAGGCCCCCTATATGCTCACATAGCAGGCTGATGCAAGGCATATTGTATCTGATAAAATACTATACATATACCAAGTGCCGGGTTTAATTAATGTGGCTCAGTTCATGGCACAAGCACATTGATGTTCTTTTGCCACTCCTTCAAAGAAGCAAATGAAGCTGGGACACCCCCTCCCCTCATTTTTCTCAGCATCTTAAAACAGAAAAGGTCCAGTTTATATTTATGACCATTAAATGGAGGCCTCTTCTTACATCTTAATGAAATATGCCATTTCATTCAACATGGTGGAGATTTTCATATACCAAAAGCTGTCCTGGGGGACGGGGGGGGGTATGTGATCACAATTGGGACTACACATGCCGCCTTTCCCCCAATCTCCCCCCAAAGATATTGGAGGAGAGTTGAGAGGGGAGGAGTCAGGAGGCAACCCCCCCCCCCCACACACACACCTTTATGTCCATGTTTTTGTCACTGTTTGCAGTGGCTCAGGGCCTTGGAAACACCAGGGGTGGGGTAGCGTTTTCTCATGCAACGATATGATTTCCATCAAAAGCTTTAGCTACAGAATGGTTGTAACCATAGGAAGGAATTTCAGGGTTCAGCTGAGTGGTTGCACTTCCTTGGAAGGACCAGGAAGTCGCCGCTGTTCCAGGCATCACTTGCCATTTCTGATTTGAGAAGAGGAATCTGAGAGAGCGATGGGGTGCGATCCACCAACTTTGAGAAGACACGCAGGGAGAGTGTGGGATTAGCAAGAGAAGTGCAGATGGCCAAGTATCTTTCCTCCTGGAAACTCTCCAGTCTGACCATCAAATACCACCCCCTCACCCTGCCTCTGCATTTCCATTAACCAGCTACACATGTTTACTACTCTGCCATTTGTTCTGGCCTGAAACTTTTGGCTTTGGAAACATCACTTGGATCTAAACTCCCATCAGGCCCCAGCGAGTGTTGTAAGCTGGCGAAGTGATTAGAGTAGGTGGAGACAAGAAGAGAAACAGGCCGAGCGCCTTGTTTCTGCTACTGTGGCTCGTCCTACTGGGAGCTTCTGGGGAGTCAGACTGGGATGGTATTTCCTCACATGAGCATCTGTAGTTGAACACAGATGCCCAAGTTGCTTCCTTTGCAAAGAGTGCTGAAGCTTCTGTGTGTACACACACATTGCTTCATTTGTGAAGGGGAGGGGCACATGTTCATGTCTTCTGCATATTTTGAAGCGGAGCTGAGAAACATTTGGGGACCAATTTCAGCCCCTCCTGCCTCTGCTGAACTGGCACCAACTGCAGCAGCAAAAAGGGCCTGTTAGTGTTACAGAGAAGTAGTTCGTTTTTGCCCCCGTGCAAGTTTCAGCAACCCATTTGAGATCATTGTCATTGCATTGTTTATTTAGTAATAGCAAAGACTGGGCAGAAGAGTGAAGGATGCTGTATACGGTCTGGGGACTTCTTGCAGCCCCCTACTGTTTCAAAGTGATGAAAGAGGCCAGACAATGCAAGTATTTGGCATTCTTCATCAATGCACAGGTGCTTCTGTGTAGAATGCAGAATATTTCCCCCCAGACAAACAAGTCTTTCTGTGAGGAACCACTCCCACTGTCCACCTTTAGCTTCAGCCTCTGTTCTTGGTTTGTCTTTTTCGCTTTGTTTGTGCTCATGGTGTGAGAGGCCACTCCTGTGTCCTGCTCCTTTCCTGCCATTCTTCAGCGGATGGTCCTCGCAGCGCATGCTGCTTCTGAATCCATGTTCCAGTGTTGATTTTGAAAAGGCATTATCGGCTTCAGTACCCCTGGATTGCTGCACAGTCCTGAAGGCTGTGTTGACGCTCCGAACCGGCACCTAATTCGCAGCTCTACTCCACAGCTGCAGCACCATCTTTCCTTGTAAGCAAGACAATTTGTATGTGTGAGATATTCCTCCTTTGCCTTCCTCCAGGCATATTAGCATGTGCTCAACATGCCCAGGAAAGGGAAGCATTCCCCCCTCATTCTGCTTCAGATAATCAGGCCACTCACTCTCTGTGACCGAACAAGAAAGAGAAAACGTCCTCTCCATGCAGCAAAAATCATTTCCGAGAATATAAATCAATGTTTGAAAAGCTACCATGGATGCCCACAGGATGTCATCCATCTCCTTCCCAGTAAGTTACAGCAGTGGGGGGATCAGGCAGAGACAGTAAAAAAGGCAATAAAAAGGTATTTTAATTAAATTCCACGATAAAGCTAAGAGGAATCTGAAAAACAATGCCTGGTTATTGCCCTCATCATATCCCTTGAATGTCCTGGGTACATAATCATCCCAAAGCAAACATTCAGCTGGTTGCAGATAATAACTCCTCTCACATCTTATTTTTGCCTTCCTCCCATTTCATTTCTGGAAACAGTGAGCTAGTTTGCATGATTAAGGCCCTGCTGCTTGTTTAAGCCACTGCCTATGCTGGGACACACCAGGTATGATTTGCATATCTGCAGCTTATGGTGATATCAGAACCCTGGCAGTGAGGCTCACTGGAGGGTTAAACAACATGGGTTGTTGTTGGACTGTGCAAGGGGAGTTTAGCCCTCCAATAAGCCATGCCACCTCAGTCTGGATGGCACAACCAGGAAGTGATTGCGGGAATTTTGCATGTGCCATTGCTCACCAGCCATTGTGGTTTGCTTTGATTGTGTAAACTAGTTCATTATGAGTAGGTGTAAGCACAAAATCAGATTTACTTCCTGACTCAATCACATTTCTCTGTCATTCCAAAATTATAGCTTGCTATAGCCTTGCCAATGAAACACCTGCCAGAGAAGCAAAACATTCCTTCCCATGGTTGCCTCAACCTCATTATGTGCATCTTGGGTCTACTTACCTTAGTCTCAATTTTAAAAGTTGTAAACTGAGCAAGAAATGCATTTTTAAGAATGCAAAGGGTCTTAGTGAAATCAAAAGGCATCATGACCTATTTCATCTTTCCCTCCTTTTTTTCTTGTGGTAAAGAGGAGGAGGAGGTGGAAGGTGGTAGCAGCAGGTAAGACATGAGAGAATTGCAAATTGAAGACAATGTAATTTGGACACCTCCCCGTTAAATTCATGAGCCTAGATAATTGCATGGAAAAAACTTTGCCAGAGAACTTAATCTCTTCAGAAGTAAATGTGTAAATGTTTGGGGAGTTAAAAGAGATTAGCTCTGACAGGGTACTAAGCAACGTATACCTTTCAGTGGTACAAATCTGCCATTCTCAAGGTATTTTCACAGGTGAGCCTCAAAAGACACATCATCTGGAAGACGCAGGTGCTGTGGAAAGCAGAAGAGAGCAACCTGTTTTAACTGAATGTACATTTCACTCAGTGTAGCCTGTTTCTTTGATTTACAGATGCAAAAGATGGAGAAATAGACTTAAGTGCTACTTGTGAAAATGGCTACAAGTTTCTTTCAACTTCCCATATGATTTGGGATCATTACCATCTGGAGGAATGGTAATTCCTGGTATTTGTTGAAGCGCAGGTGAAATGAAATCAGTTACTAGACCATAGGACAAAAAATTAATGTTCTCATACATTTTAAACGCAACTTGAAAGTTCTATTACTGTTTTGCTTCCCCAAGGAAGTTTCAGGGTCAGGTATTTCAAAGCGAATCCCTTGTGAGGCAAGTAATTTATAATGTAGCTGTAATTATTGCTTATTATTTGCAAATAAACAAATCAATATTTTAAAAAAATGGAGATTGTATCCAGTTATGTTGTTCCACCAGCAGCAGGGAAACACTGGTCTCCTCCCTGCTGCACGTCACCCTCACACAGCCCATGTCTGCTCAGGACCTGCTCAGATGTAGGGTTTGCAAGAGGACAGCAGTGGGGGGGGGGGGGGTGAAAGCTCTTGTGGGGGGAAGGTTGAATGAGGAGGATCCTCCTACACTGATCACAGAGCAGCTCTAAATCCAGGGTGCAGGTTCTTACCTTTAAAGCTTGGGCCCTGCATAGTGGCAAGATTGCCTCCTGTATGAAGCTTCCCACAGAATAAGGTAACTCAAAGAGGCCTGGACAGTCCAGATGCATGGTGGGACCTTTCATTCCACAGACACCCTGGTGCTGGAAATCCTTACGCTGGGAGGTCCAGCCCGCTTCTTTTCTTAATGTATCAAGACCAAAGGTATTCGGAATGCCGTCTGAAATCTGAAGACAGATTTGTGCGCGTTTCTGGCACTTGCTACTTCTGGTTTTGATGGATCTGATGTTGTTTTCTTCTAGTGCTACTGCTCTAATGAAAATGTTTTGTTTTATTGGAAACTGATACCTTTTTCTTTGAATTTTGACAACCTTTGTCCTACCACTCACAACTCATTGCCTTTAGCTACGATTTTGCCACCCACCCATCTTCAAATGTATGCAACAGTCCTGACGGAGTTCTCTGAAGCCTTTTTAAGAATCAGAGGTATACATTGGCAACTTTTGCAAAATGCATTATGTTACGGTAGTTGTGCAGTTTTACCTTCGACACATTAAATTAATGAAT
Source organism: Varanus komodoensis (assembly GCF_004798865.1). NCBI lineage: Eukaryota > Metazoa > Chordata > Lepidosauria > Squamata > Varanidae > Varanus > Varanus komodoensis. The sequence continues at coordinate 45,072,073 of NW_025336087.1, read as the reverse complement.
TGTCTCTTTTTATAGCCCTGATTTCCAGCAGAGGTAATATATTGGACCAAGACACATAGGGCTTCTTAAGGAATGAAACTATTACTTTCAGAATCTTGATGAGTTATCTGTTTGTGGATCCGTGCTGTCTCCTCATGATGAAACTGACATTGCAATTGTTTGTCCTTAAGGGCTCAACCCTATGCATGTTGAGATACGGTAAATGCTACACATTGTAACATATCCTAGCCAGCAGTGTTGGCTGGTGCATGGTGGCAATGGTAGGGGCTGAGTTGCATCAATACAGATAGCATTGTGGTCTAGGTTGAGCAGGCAGATTAGTTCTCCTAAATAAGCAATGTACCCTTGAAGATCCCCACATACCCACAAGTGGGGATGCCAAAGAAATCCTCAACAGACTCAAAGGAGTTTGAATCCCTAACAATCTGGCCCATGTATTTTGCACTGGATTGGTTTTCTCCAAGTTGCACAGATTCTCTGGACTCATGAACCTTTCTATTTTCCATAATTTTATACAAACTTAGTTCTAGAAAAAATGAAAAACCCACCAACCCAAAAGGGACATGTCCCTCATAGACTAAAGCATGAACATTGGGAGTGCAAATTAGCACAAGTTCAAATTTATGCAAAATCTGGTTCCACCCACAAGTGGACAATGGAGCAAAAGGCATTCAGCAGTCCATGACATGTAGCTAGGAAAGATTATATAATAACTGCGCATCCTTCCCTGTAAGGTTAAAACACACATTTTCTGCATTCTTTTCTTACATTACCAAACAGGGAAACAATTCCTTTTCAACCACCCTGCCAAGAATTATGTGCATCCAGTAGTACGGAAAAGCTAAGAAGAAAATCCATCTTCTCACCTTGCATGGCCTCTACAATATAGTTAGATGATTATTTAGATGGATATGCATGCCAAAAATGAGCAAAAGTTCTGAAGAATGCACTTGAAAATCTAGCTTTTGCCTTGTGCAGGGCAGCGTTTTCCCCAGATACTCCACTTACCAAATGGCTCTAGCTTAAACTGGCTAAGAAAGCAAGTCTGAAGGATATCAGAGGCATGGAACATTTCAGCCCAGATGATTACAGCAAAGTAACGATGATATGGTCTTGCAGCCAAAGTTCTAAATGATTGCCAGAGCTAAACTTTTACATAAATCTGGAACAAGGAAGGGAAATTAAATTCCATGAGGAACTGAATATTGATGAAATGCTTGCAGGTTCTAGAAAATAATGCATTTCCTATGAATACAAACAGGAAGATGGAGATGCTCAGTGTCTGCTTCCAGTAATATTACAGAACTGAGATCTAAACACTTCAGGAGTATCTTCTTGCCTGCTTTTCCATGGCATAGCCTCTGGGTGACACTGCAGCGTAGCAGAATAGCACAGGTAGAAAAGGGGAAGGAGTGTTTTCTTTCATCCTGAAAAATAATGCCCCATTTTTCCTACCTTCAACACACAGAGGGAATTCGGTTTGAAAATGGAAAGAACCTGGAGGTCATGGCACTATCTAAAGAATCTGTAAACTGTGTGAGTAGGGAATGACAATAAATGCTCATGTATAAAAGCTAAGTCAACGAGTTGCTAATCATATAACAGGTACCCACATTTTCCCACTGAAAACCACAAAACCATAGCAAAGGCTTTGGAGGGAGAGAAAGTGTTGGTCCAATTACAGCTGGATGACCATTAGGCTAATTTTCTATAAGCCTAGCAATGGAATAAAGAACAACCTTCTTCAGAAAAGAGCATGACTCATGTGTGTTCCCAAACAGTAGCTTAAGCATGGGACCGCCATGTCTTTGAATAATGTCTGGGTCCATATGAAACTGCCTAATGTCAGATTAGACCATTACAATGATGGTGTCTTATACATGACCAAAAATAGGAAAAGATCGCTAGAAAAGAGAACAAAAGAGAAGACAGATTTGCACACTATTTTCTTGTGCTAATATATCTGTACACATGCAAATGTAGAAAGAATGTAATGCAATAATAATAACAACAACTATAAGGTAAATAGGAATGCAATGCATCCCGTTGGAATCAGGATGAAACAGGTGTTACTTGTTGGTGCTCCAGGTGCTTAATAGCAATGGGCAAGTGTTGCTGCCGTTGTTGTTTTCTGTTTAAACTGCATATTATAAAAACACAAATATATCTTGATAACTTGGTAACTTTTTAATACTAGTAAAATTTTACAAGATTAGTATAAATTTCAATATGTTTCCTTTAAAAATGTGACTAGTGCTTCCACATAATGCTGCTGCTATTATTATTATTATTATTATTATTATTATTATTATTGTTGTTGTTGTTGTTGTTGTTGTTGCCAGCTAAAGCCTTTGCTGCTTTCCCTTCTTATGGTTGATTAACTTGGGTGTGGTCTGGACAGTCCTTCCAATAGAGAAGGCCTTCAAATATAGGACCATCCTCTGTAAGACAAGGCAGTCTATTGCTCTATCTCACCCTGTGTGGTCTGTTCTGATTGGCTGCGGTCCAAGGACTTTCAGTCACAGTTTTTCACCCATCCTTTTTGGTAGAAATGCTAGAGAATGAACTAGGGATGCTGTGTATGCAAAACATGAGATCTGCCAAGCCATGAGCCATCAGCCCACATGGTTCACTCAAGATTGCAAGATCGTGCTAACCCCCAACCCGAATGTAATCTGTACATTCAGAGTTTAGTATTACTTTATTTAATGTTTCTTCATATTCTTGTTTATGCGTGTCCAGGAGATCATTTCTGACTGTCAAAGCTAGGCAGAATGCAAATCCTATATCTCTTCTGCCCTTCTGTCTAGTGCCAGTATCTCTACAGGCTCGCTTCTCTTTCCTGAGTGCTAGAGAGAAGAACGGAGCAAGGCCTGTGCATGGATGCAAGTGAACAACTGCAGGTCTCAGCTTCAGTGGTGTAAAAGATAAAGGGTTAGGAAACTGATGAGATCCAACAGGATCACAAAAGGTAGTGGCAGGGCTCAGACTGAAGAATGAGCTTCAGCAAGAATGCTTGCCACAGTGACAGTACTAATCTCATATAGCCTTTTTCTGCAGACTTAGGGGTGGACCATAGGGCGGTAGCACACTGCATACATCACATGCAGAAAGTCTGGTGCTAAATTTCAACCCAAAGGAGCATTCCATGGGCCTTGAGAGCTGCTGCTGGTAAGAGTAAACCCTGCCCTTGCCTGATGTAATACAAGATCACAGTTTCATATACTCCTGTTCTCTCTTTCAGGATGGCATCACTGCACGGAGATATTCAGAAGCACCTATGTTTCCTTTGACGTAGCTGGCCAGCTGAAGACCTGTGTTTCATTTTAACTATGTTTATCAGAGGATCACGTTTGATCTTGGCTTGTTAGGAAAACCATGCTTTTATTCTAGCCACAGTTATCCAGAATTGGATGAAAGCACATACTGAAGCTACCTTAAAATGGAAGCAGATGCTCCTGAGCGCTTCCTCGTGGTCTTGCTGGAAGAAGGGAGTGGGGGAATGCAAGTGCCACAGGTTAAACAATAGCCTAGTGTTGTGTCTAATCTTTGACTAGATAGATGAATAGTCTGATCTAGTATGAGGCACATTCCTATAAAATCCCTTCCTATAAAATATAGATTTTAGAGTCAGGCAAGAATTATCAAGCTGGATGACATTAGGAATCCTCAAGATTTCTATTAAGTTTGGTTCGTGAAACATAGGAACTTACTCCATTTGCATGCAGAACATTAGCACATATTTGGAAAAAGCTTGCTTATTCTCAAATTTGTGATTGTGTTTACAACATGCCATGTCTTAGAAAAAGATGCGCTTTGGAAATGGGCCAGAGTGGAGGGAACAGGTATTTGCATGCTTTACATAATGGAAGAAAGTATGAACTGGTGTACATACTTCAACGTGTCCTCTTCCCATTCAGGCAATAACAAGAGAACTTGCATGTGGGAATGAGGAACAGCGTGCTTTGATCTAGGACTTCTAGAAGCCCTTGAACCTCAGCAAAACACTTTCTGTTTCTTCCCTCCCTGAGTCACATTCAAAGCAGCCCACGCAGGCTCACTTTGCTTTAGAGAGAGGCTTGATTATTTGTGTGTGTGTTTACAAACCATCACAAGGCCTTTTTGGTTCATGTACAGCACTTAATTATGTAAAGCTGGTATCTTTTCAAGCATCTGAAGGCCTGGAACATCTCTATAGTCCAGGTATAAGTCCAAGTACAAGACTATTCTGTCTTGAAATGTCTAATTAAACACTTTAGCTCATGAAATTGAAGAGTCCAACATGCACTTCAGGCAACACTTTCCTAACATTTGATGGGTGGAAAGCAAGGGAGGTTCACACATTACAAAGCTCCCAGAGAAACAGAGCTGTGTCTTCACATGGTCTATCTTTCCTCCATCTATTATAGTTCTGAGCAGCAAAAACAAGCCATTGTTTCTGTCCCTGCTTCACCTATCCAATAGAGAAATAGACTGGTCTACCTTATAGGATTGTTGTACGGAATACTGAATTCACGTACATTTTAGGTGCTGTGTAACTACTAAGACATTTTATTGCCCATTGGTTAAATCTGATTTTGAATAATGTCTTTTGCTTCTTCCAAGCAGGAATAAATGATTTTATTTTTATTTTTTTGCTTGGGCTGAACATACCACATAAAATAGGCAGCTAATCTCAGTGTACCCACATGGAAAGCTTCTTGTTCCTGCATTTTTAGGCAAAAACTTTTTCTTTGCTATTTCTTTATTCTTTCTTAGCCTGAGGGAACCTGAAACATAACTACACAAAGAGGAGGGAGAAAATAATGTACAGTGTGCATGTGCATGTGTGCATGTGTGAGAGAGAGAGAAAGAGAGAAAGAATTGAATAATAACTAGAAAACAGCATTTTTTATAATGCAGATATGCTGAAGGGATTATTATTTTATTTAACAGTATTCTAGCTGCCACGGTTCTGATGTTATTCAAACAAATTAATGCCTGCGACTGTAGTGTAGAGCGTTACACAGCCCTGCAGGAAGGAGGATGCCTTGAACAATTCCCATTTTAGATTACGTGGAGATATTGCATGTTTAAAGCAGAATTTACATGCTGAATGCAAATCTTGGTGACTGAGCTAGCATATCAAACTGGTGCAGCTGTATACAATTAGCGAAAATTGTGGCTGATGTTGCAGCAGCCCTATCTTTACAGAGGAGCTGCAATATGTCTGGTTTGTTGGCCAATATATCGCCTCTCTTGCATGTTTGGGGATGTTTGTGCTATGAGATGCATTAATTAATAAAGGTTTTGTTGGAAGGAAGGAAGGACGGAAGGAAGGACGGAAGGACAGAAGGCAAGCAGGCAGGCAGGCAGGCTGGAAGGCCAGCCCTGACGTTCCAATGATCTTTGCATGGCAAAAGTTTGAGGCTGCAATTTGCTCTGGATCTGGGCGAAGCCAAAAGGGGCATTCCATAAATACAGATATAAATGTGGTAATAAATATTGATTGCCAGGAATGCGAGGAAGGAAGGAAACAGCCACTTGGCTAGCCAAGCTCCAGATGCAGGCAGTATTTCAGCTGTGGCTAAATGATGTCTTTCCTTTGTCTAATCTCCGAAGGTGCCGAGCTCCCTCGCAGGTCCCTATTCAAATCAAGCAGAAGAGCGCCGTGCCGACGGAATACAAATACGCAGCCCAGGAGTGGAGCAGAGTTAGCGAAGTGTGCAGTTGGAGAGATTGATGCTGATACCCTTCACTGCCAAGTGAAATGCCAATAATGCTTGTATAGCATTTTGTGAGGGCAATGGGAGTATCGATTCCTGAGCAATAATAAAGAATGAAGCCGTTCTCCCAGGTATAAAAATATTGGCAACTGTTACAAAGAATTGACTCATAGAGGCCTGAGTGCTGGCCCCATCTTAATACAAATAATTCAGGCTTCAGGAGGATTTTCAAGAGCAGCCAGGCATGGTCCTTGGGCACAGTCTCTGCTATTAATTTACCTGCTGCCTTCACAAGCCTCACAGTCTATTGGCCAATTGGTCTGTGTGGTACAGGGGCAAAATGGATTTCTGACGGCTTGCTGGAAAGAGGAGATGGAGAAACAGCAGAGCCGTGATGCTTTTCTCATCTCAGACCAGCAGGAGAAGGGGATGTGTGCAGCTTTCCCTTCCCAGTGTTGTGAAGATGCAGGGACAAACATTATGCCTTGTGCTCTGTGTTTGCACAAACTTTTAAGGGCATTTCGCCAGTGTCCCACCAGCCGCTTTTACCTGCAACTTCCATGGTCCCCCACCACTGGCTTTTCTGGCTGGAGGTGCTGGGAGGTGTAGGTAAACATATCTGGAGGCCCATCCCTGATCCAGAGCTGGAATTTCCCAGGGAAAGTTTGAGCAAGTTCTTTTCAAACTAGTACTTTTGGTCACAGCTCACAATCAGAACTATATTGCTCATAGGCCTTCAAGTTAAGTTTCTTATCTTTGACACGGAGAAACAGGGTTTAGAAGATATATTCTGTTCTAGCATCAGGAAAATATTAGAAACAGAGAAACAGAGCAAGTCGGAAGGAGCCTCCCAGGCCATCTAGCTGGCCCCATTCATGACATGCCTTTCATGTGCATGTCCAGCACATCCTTGAACACCCTCACTGATGGGGCTTCAACCACCTCCCGTGGAAGCCCATCCATACCCTAGGGGTCCTAACTGTCAGGAAGTGCTTCCTGGATCCAAATTTAACCTTTGCTCCACGACAAAATTCAAATCAAACCTCATTACTAACTTGCAACAAATATGGATGAGTGATTTCTTTCCAGTTTAACCCATGTGATAATGTGGAAGAAGTTGCTGGGTATCCTTACTGTCACACCTTCAACTTGTCACATTTTAGATTTGAACCACTTTGTATATCTTTCCTCTGGATTAAAGCCTAGATGAATTTTCTACTCATGCCATGTTCACATGCCACAGTAAAACACGGGCCAAAGGCATTCTCCAGCTTGTTTTGCAACACCTGGTGGCCCCCAGAGCTTGGTGACATGGCAGTGGCAAAAAGATGTTGTTTCACTTGAAAACATGGCACAAGTAGAATTATAAATATTTTTAATATTTTATATATACCCTAATTACCTGGATGGCTTCATTTTTCTACCAACTAAAGCATTGTTGTTGTTGTCCTTTATGAAAGGCAGGAAAGGCAGCAACTCTTCTCTTCTCTTCTCTTCTCCTCTCCTCTCCTCTCCTCTCCTCTCCTCTCCTCTCCTCTCCTCTCCTCTCCTCTCTCCCTCCCCTCCCCTCCCCTCCCCTCCCCTTGGCAGGATTGAAAGGTGCCACTAGATAGCATAGTTATTGTGAGAAACATTGGTGTTACAGTGGTATTTTCCACAGTAAATGTGTAAAATATGTAACTAAAACATGTTTGTACTATACATCTGTGAGGGCCCTTGTTCTTGTCTGGGAAGTTTGGTAAAAATTGTAGTGGGCAGTGCTGCTCTAAAAGGTTGTTCAAGAAAGTAGTGGCTAACTAATTTCAAGGAAGCCTTCAAGGAACAGCAGGTTATAAAACAGTTAATTGCACCTGACGGAGAAATGGCTCATCTAATCCCTCAGGCCCTAAAAGCCTCAATTTCCTGCTTACAGTGAACAAAGAAATCAGTGAAGGATTTTATAAAAATCTATGACACAGTTCCCTCAGAATACGGGTTTCTCCAAATACAAATAATTCACTGTCTTGTGTGCTTGCTAAGGGCCTCAGATAGAGAATGGGACATAAAAAATTTCCTGCAGACAGCAGCTATGGAGTGGCTAGCCCAGGAGATGAAACATTGCCTCTCACTGCCTCCTTGATAATTAGAGGTTAGTTCACATGCTGCAATAGTTTGTGCGCCTTCCAAAATCATTAGATAATGCTAACTTGCCCATGTGCTATTACACCCGGCAGATTTATTATATATAAAAGATTTATCATTATTCTTGGTCTTATTAAGTGATTACTTTTCAAATACCCAAAGATAAAGTATTTTTCTGCATCATAATTTGAATATGGAATATATCTTGGACAACTGAGAGAACATTTCTTGAGTAGCTGCAGAACCTGCTCATCCTGGGCCTCTGAAAGCAAAACTACAACAAAACAGAAAACACCATTCAACTCAAGAGCTATCTACAAATCTAGGAACGCTTTCAAAGCTTTGGAAGAATAGGGCTGGGGTACAGAAGCTCAGTGGGGAGGCAAACCTGGGACTGCTGGAGCCCAAAGCTGGCCCCTGTCCCGTTTCCTTTCCACTAGTAATTTAGTGCTTTTCCATCTTTTCTACAGATCCCTCCTCCTATTCTAAAAGGTTGACCATAGCCATGCATCAAGCAGGCATGTTGAGTCACCTTTGCTAAGCCTGGAAAGTGCTGGTCCGCAGCTGGATGGGTGACCACATGTGGAAGTGGCGCAAGCATTGGACTCAGTGGCCTTATAGGCCCCTTCCAACTCTTCTCTTCTCTTCTCTTCTCTTCTCTTCTCTTCTCTTCTCTTCTCTTCTCTCAAGGCTTAGTTCTTTGTCTTTCGCCCACTCACTGTTCAAACACAACCTCTTCTCTGAAATGGAACTGAGCCCTCAGGCTGAAATAGTTCCAACACTCCTGGTGTAGGGGATAAGATGTGGGTTCAAGTCCTTCAGATCTTGCATGAAACATTCCAAAATTGAAGAAAAGCAATCTAGCAATATTTATTAAGAATACAGCACACAAGGCTGTTGACTTATTATATGCAGAAGGCAGAACACCTTGGAGCTGCACAGCACACAATTAGAACAAAGATTTTATAGTTTACTTCATCCTCTGACAACCTGCCAACTCTCTCATAGACCGCCTCGCTTCCTGAGGCTGGGAACTGTCCTCCTTCCATTCATACCTTATCTAAGGATGACCCTTTCAAGATGCAGCTCAAACCCTCATCCTTGGCTTGGTTCCTTCTTGTTCTCTCTTATCTGGGACCAGTTCTCCTAGAGCTACATACACACAAGTTTTCTCTATAATTCTGTATTTGTAAGAACAAAGGAGGCATCATCTTCTCCAACACTGGGATCAACAGGTACCACCTCCATGATTTCCAGGTGATGCTTGTTGAAAAGAGTTCTCCATACAGCAACCTTTCTTACATATATAGAAGGACTTCTCTGAGCCAGATTCCTTGATTTGCAGAAAACCTCTACCCATTCTTCTTTATGCACAGAGAACTCTTTTGGACAACAACAGGTAGACTTTTGTTGGAGGATTATGGCACAATTACAGTTTGTGGAGTGGGTTGTACTTCCCTCTTACCTCTTGCATGCACACTTCCTAGAATTTGTGTAAAATGTAAAACTCTGCAATGTATCCACTGTTTATTTTCCCCACATTAACAGCTAGGTTAGGTCACCACAAGAACTGTCATTGCTCCCTGATTTGTTCACCTGTTGAAAAGATAAAGAAGAAGTTCCGATGAGTTGAAAGGCTGTCCGCTGCCTTTAGTACAAAAACCCAGCAACTTTTGAAGCACCAGGATTAGCAAACATGTAAGTGAGAGGTTATCTCTGATGAGTAGAGCTTGCAGTTCACTTAAAGAAAAACCTGAGTGAAATGTGAATACCAATACAAACCTGCCACAGACCTCAAGCCTGAGTAGTGGTACCCATTATCCCTCAGGGGAGCCCTGGCTGTGATTTCCACATCCCAAGGGATGTGGAACAGATTGAGACTTTTTTTTTAAATGGGAGTCTTTGAAGAGTCCTTAGTAGCTTATTGTACTCTTCATTTTCTACTGGACCTTTTGCTATCTTCAAAGGACAAGAGTTTACCCCAGTCAAAGCTCTTTTTCAAGATGCCCACTAAGGAAACAGAATAAGGACTGAAAAGAGTGCTTGGGCAAAGCCTGGCCTGGCATATCTTCTCCACCCCTAGAGTGCTCTTGAGGCACCTTCTTAGGGCCCAAGTAAACATCTATTCTATGCTATTTTTATTTTACATTTTTAATTTAATTTAATAACATCCAGTTCCCAGGGCGAATACACTTCCTGTGCAAAGGTCAGCCTTCCCTTCCAGTTTACTTTCCATGATTACAGTTGAAAACAGGAAGTGACTGTGAAGGGAAGTTTATCCCTACCCTCTCCAAAAGCACCTCCCAAAGATGGGCCGCATGTGCAGGTAGAAAAATTCTATTGGAACCAAATCGAATGTGAACCTTTTAACTCATGTTCCTAGCTGTGAGTGGGGTACTAGAGGCAGAAAGGAAAAACTTGCCCTCTGCACTTGCTGTGCCTCCCCATCCCCCTCACACAGCTTAAGCAAAATTGGAAAGAGAAGCTCAGCTGCATGCAGCACCCCATCAGCCGTGAGTTCTCTCCTCTTCTGACATTCCCTCCTCTTCCCCTCCAGCGAAGGCATTTTCCCAACCACAGCTGCCCTTAGGAAGACCCGCTACCTGGGAACAGCCCAATACTTTATAAGTGCTGTTGAGCCAGGGAGCACATTTCCCAGCATCCCCTGCTCTGATGAGTGTCCCTGTCTTGACAAAAGCGGAACCAGTGTTCTGGAGCAGGAAGAAGAGGAGGGAATGGAAGAAGGATGCCTACCACAGACCCACCTGGGACCATTCCACCAAAGTTCTGGATGTCGCCCCCTTGATGTCTGGGAAACAGGTTCTTGTGTAACAACAAGCTACTTTTTTTGAACTTATCAGAGAGTTCCCCACCCATCACTTATAAGAATCCCTTCTGTGAGCCCATGCCTGCATCTGAGCCACAGATGCCACCATGCACCACCGCTGGTGAGGCTGAAGTCATAGGCTGAAGTCTTCTGTTAGTTGAGAAGAACCATCCCAGGCTCACAATTTCTGGATATCTGTTGTGGTGAGATATTACACAGAGTTGCCAATTGAAGTACAGCACATCAAAGGATTCTATGAATTACATTTATTTATTTATTATTTATCCCACCCCATTACCCAGAAATGCAAAGAGAAATATAGGTAGAATAACATATTCCTTCCAAGGTGAACTTTTAATCTATTCTCCTGCATAATGTCATTTACCATTTCATTCTTCTTAGCAAAATGATAATCAAAAATCCTATTTTTAAAATATTTTTTCCTCTCAATCATTACTTATTTCCCTTTTATGCTACCAGTAAAAAAAAAACACTTATTGCATCTTCTAAGAAGGGCTACACAGATAGGCTCCCTTCATTTATTTGAGTGTGTATTTCCTCTTAGTAGATCCTAGGAAATGTGGCATCTTGGGTTATCACTTTCTTAGTGCAAATTTCCCCTCCCCTTCCAAGCTGCTCTGTTCAGACTCCCTTACAAAATCATCACACACCAGAAGGAAGGAAGGAAGAAGTCAAATATGGGTGGTAAATCAAAGGAACACTGAAGACTTTGCATGGGAAAAACTTACAGTGACAGACTTTTTTTGAGGACATATCCTTGAATTGACAAAAAGCTGCTGGGCTTTATTCTTTGACTCCCGTAGGCCATTTCTCTTGGTCAGACGCTGGAGGATCACAAAAATATCAAACATCAAAGTGTCTCAGCAGTGCTCCTGGGTCCTGAGCCTTAACCCCGCTACCATGTTTTTGTTCTTTTACTCGCCAAGGTCAGAGTCTCGTTACGCAGGCATGTCCCTTGAGGCTATTTGAGCGCATTCCCAACACTGATCTTTTATTTTCCCTTTCCTTCCATATTTCTGAACATCCTTTTGGATAAGCTTACAAAAAACAGCAGGGGAGAGTTGATAAATTGTTCCCAGCTGGATTGGCCCCCACCTCCAAATGAGATACAAACATCGATGACACTACTGTAGCGAGTGAGAGTTTTCTTTCCTTTGTTTGTTAAGCGAAACTAATACTAGACCAGGAAATCATTTCTATTTACAGTGTGGTTTTTCAAAAGTAATCACGTGAATGTCTAAGCACAGAACTGTTCTTTGGCAACATCTCATTCTCAGAACTTTTCTAGATAGAATCTGTAGCCAGACAACCAGTAATCTAGACTCCTGTACATGGATCTTTCTGGGAAATGGTTGATTCCCAAGTAATTCATGCAAGTGGGAAAAATCTATCCATTGGTGCAAAACCGAAACTAAAAACTAAACTAAACTAAACTAATAAAATAGTATTGTAGTAGTTCATAGTTATTAATCTTTTGATTGAATGTAATTAGTTGAGTGATAGAGATCTTGAAATGTAAATGTTGAAGCCAGTTTTATCAATGATAGTGTAACTAACCCTAAGTAATGCAGTATATAACTGCTTCTGCTGCAGTTATAAGGGTGAAGAGCTGTCCATAGGAAAGTACTTTCTTCTGATATATTAGTACATTGCAGAAAAGATGGTACAGTGTCTAGAAGATCCTGTCAATTCTTCTGTTGAAGAGAAACTGCCAATGTGGCCCTGATTATGAGTATCTGATCTATCCCTGCTACCCAGAGTAGCAATCCATCCAAACTCATTACCTGATTCCACTGATCACTGGAACTCCCATTTAGGAGCCCAGGAGGTATTGTTCTGCCATGCGCATCACCAGTGGGATCAGGTGTCATTTGGCATATCTGGAGACAGAAAGAAAGTGTTCAGGTAAACACTGTATCTTGTCTTGCTGTATATATTCTGTTCCCCAAAAATGATGGCTATGAGGGACAGTATCTCTGTATGAATTTGGACAGTGGGGTACCCAAAGAGGTGTTTCTGAGTTTGCCTCTCCCTTGCAATTGACCAGTATGGCTGCCCCTGCCACTCAGTTCTTCCCTTGAACCCAGCCCTGTGCTACATTGGTCTGCATATTTAGTGGGATAAGAAGTGATTCCGAAAATAGGGGGTTGCATCAGTGCCACCAATGACACATTCATAGGCTCAAAATAGAGCCACCCCTGACAAATCAGGCAGGTTGATGAGCTTCTGAGCTTCCTGGCCGTGCCTTTTCCCCCAGATGAGCCCTTCGAGAGGCAAAGCCAAGCCCTCAACAGGGGATTTGCTTCTGCAGCTGTCAGAGGGTCTTCACAGTCATAGACTGAAGACTTGCATCAGCTTTCCCCCAGCTGGAGCCCTCCGGATGTGCTGGGCTAGGATCCCCTTCATCCCCAGCCGAGATGATCCTGTTAGTTGTCTGGTCAGGGAAGTTGTTGCCCAAAATATCTGGAGGTCCCCAGGTGCCCAGGCGTGGCAACCAGGGGGGTGGCCTTTTCCGTGATGGCCTCCATCTTTGAGAAAACCTCCCTGCTGTGGTCCTCCTGGCACCAAATTTGCCATCTTTTCTGTGCCTAGTCAAGACAGCCCTCTATGCGGAAGCCTTTAAAGATCTCCTTGGTTATCCAGGGGCTTGATCCTGGTAATTCTTTTTGCTTAGACTTTTAATTGTTTTCCTGTTTTTAAAGCTATTTTCAATTATTTCTAATTCTTTTGTTTCATGTTATTTGTATTGTATTTTATTGCTTTGTTTTATACCTTGTTGTAAACTAGCCAGAGAACCCTAACTTTAATAATAATAATAATAATATCAATAATAATAATTGATGATGATGATAATGCACATACATATGCTTACATATGTACAGATTAAAAAAGAATAAGTGGACAGCAGTAACGCTAAAACATGATAACAGGAACCAATGAAACGATGACTTGGCATTAAGATGACATCTTATTTGGAAACTGCTTGCTTCATTTCATACATCCCAGGCTGCGAAAACTTGATAGAAAGAGAGGCTCCATTCACTCCGATCGGTTTACCCCAACGTAGCCTGGGTGTCCACAGGCAAGACAGATCAATGAGACAGCCCTGCATTTGTAAAGAGGCATTTTTTGTTAAGTTTGGCAGAATCTCTCAGAGTGGCTTCATTATGACTGACTGGTACTGTGGATTTTTTAAAAGCACCTTTATCCCTTTGAAACTAACATTTTGTGCCAGGTGAGTTAATAGGCTTTTAGCGGACATGTGACAAAAGCGGAGAGGCCTGCATTCTGCTGGAAAATGTTCTGCATTGCTAAGCAGAACATTCCGTCGCCAAGCACAACGATAACTAATGTGCGCGGCGTGAAGCCCAGTGCTGAATTTTCCACCTCTCTCTGCCCTGATGAATTTTCATCACGAGCAGTAGCCTGAAAGCCCTGAGTTGTTAAGCATGGCTATGGGAGAAATCTGGAGGTGGAAACCTTGTCAATCACTGACAATAGGACCTTGCTCGGCTGATAATAGAAGTATTCTGCTGCTTACGAAAGATTACTGTTCTCATTTTGGAGAAGCAGGAGGATGCCCTTTCCTTCCAAGAAGCAGAGACCTAAAGCGTCCTGACGGTTTTGCTGTCAAGTTGTGTGTGTACTTTTTTTAAAGCTACACCTTACATTCGAGAGGCTTTAAAGCAAGTTGTGTTTAAAGAATGCTCTTTCTCCCATTGCGCTTCTAGCAAAGTTCCAATCTGTCTTTAATTATCTGAAATGAAATTACATATTTTTATTCCGTCTGCTTCTATCCTCTCCTGAATTTTAGATTCTCCTTCTGCTCGACATGCTATCAGCCTGGAATGTTTTACTTTTATTCACTTCTGAATCCAAAGATAGCGAACTCCAATTCCACATCATGGGACTCAGCCGATCGCTTTGGTGCTTGTGTGTGCATGCATGCATCCTGCAGTAGATGACTTCTCAAACTTTTCCCCACCAAAAGCTGCCTTGCATCAGGAATAAAAATCATTCAAAGTGCAATATAACCCTCAACCAAAAATGTTGATTCATTGGGAGGAAACCCAAAGAAAAGACCAATTAAAGAACAGCTTTCCTTCACATTGATTCAGGAACTGCATTGGATTCTGCACATCACAAAATTGCATAACTAATCAAAGCAGTTTACCCATTCTGGGTTCCAAAAATGTAGGCGAAGGGTTAAATCCCATGAAATGCTAGCAGAAGCCTGCCAGCACAATGGGAATCCCTCCCTCTCTCCTGCCCTCCTGGTTCACCAAAAACTCAGCTCCAGAGGGTGCCACAGCTCCCTGGATTCAGATTAAGAGGGCACAGGTGGAGAACTGGAAGGTTGCCAGTCCCACTGTTTCCACTGAAGGAATTAATCCCACCAGTAGAATTACACCACTGGATACAAAACCCATAACAACAAAGATGGATGGCCACCTTTGTCGAAGGAGCAGATCACGAGGTACAAAGGAAACAATGAGATATTTGTGGCTGGCCTCTAAAAGCAAGCAAGAATTAAGCATTCCTATTGATGAATCATTTATGTAACTAGCTGCGGAAAGGGGGAAGCGTTGACCTGCGATTGCAAGCACCTGGCATTCTTGGGCAGTGCTCAACACTGCCATCAAACTGGATTCTATCAGGAGGCCTGGCTGCCACAGGGTTTGCTATTGCAGCTTCCATACTGGATTGTTTATTTATTCATTTGTTTATGGGGAAATGCTGATTACAACCTGACTACAAAATGGGTATTTGCAGGAAAAGGTCCCAGCCTGCTGAGTCAAGTGATAGGCTAGAGACTTGGCCGTCAACAGTTCTTCACACAGTCAACCTGTGCTACCGTGTACTCATGTGAAATGTAGCTATACAAAGACACTGACTGGGACAATTGTATGTGGGGGAAGGAATACACCCTCACTTGCCCCTGAACATTTTTGAGGAAGAAAGATGGGCACAGATCATCCTCGTTTTGATCAAATTGGTGTGTGTGCATTCCGCGGTGGATATGCAAGCAGGATGCCAGAGTGCCCTCCGCACCATTTTCACACTTAAACACGATGCACGGTGCTTGCATCATAGAATGATAGAGTTGGAAGGGGCCAGGAAGGCCATTGGGTCCAACCCCTGCTGTTGCAGGACATCAATTTACACCATCCCACTCAGGTGGCTGTCCAGTTTCTTTTTGAATGTCTCTAGTGTGGGAGAGTCCTAGAGCCTCTCTAGGCAGTGGCTTCCACTGTCTTATTGCTCTGACAGTGAGTAAACTTTTCCTGATATTTAGCCTGAATCTGGGTTGTCTCAACTTGACTTGATTATTCCATTTCCTACACTCTGGTATCAGCAAGAAGAAATCTTGACCTTCCTCTTTGTGACAGCCTTTGAGGTACTTATAGAGGGATATCGTGTCCCCACTCAGCCTTCTCTTCTCAAGGCTGAGTATGCCCAATTCTCTCATTTTTCTTGTGCTCCTCTGAACTCTTTCTAATGTTTCTACATCTTCCTTAAATTTGGTGCCCAGAAGTGGACCCAGTATTCCAGATAAGGTCTGACTAGTGTAGCGTATAGAAGAGCAATTACTTCTTCAGATTTGGAAGTGACACTTCTTTTCCAGTGGTGGTGTAGTAGATAAGAGTGTGGGTCTGGGACTCAGCCAATCTGGACTCTAGTCCCCACTCAGCCATAGAGCCAATTGGGTGACTCTGGGCAAGTCACAGACTCTCAGTCCAGCCTATCTCACAGAGTTGTTGTGGGAACATGAGTGAGAACAGGAGGAGAAGAATTATGTAAGTCACCCTGAGTTCTTTAAAAAATAAAAAGGTGGGATACAATGCTAATAAATAAATGAACGAATCAATAAAATATTAATAGCATTTGCCCTTTTTGCAGCTACATCACATTGTTGGCTCATATTTAACCTGTTGTCCACAATAACTCCTTTTCTTTTTCAGTCCTGTTGGGCCACGTATCCCACATCTTGTTTCCATGAATTTGGTTTCTTCTTCCTAGGAGGACTTGGCACTTGTCCATATTGAATCACATTCTGTTGCTTTCAGACCAGCATTTCATGTCATAGTAAGAACATAACTCAGAACATCTTATTTTGGAATTAAGATGAAAAACTGCAATATTTTTTTTCCTCAATGCCCCATCCTTGGCTGGACTTTTGAGTTTGTGTCACAACACACTTCTGTCCAGTCTTTCTGAGGCACATTTTCATCCACCCCTCACACTTCCTGGTGCCCCAGTTAGCCGGTGCGCTTCTGCCTTCCACTCGCTGCTGAACGATTTTCTTTTCGCTGTGGGCTGAGTGTGCTCGTGACGAGGTAGTCGTGCAAGTAATTGGTTACAAAAGAAGCAGGCTGCACATGCCACCGAAGGCCATTTCCATTCCATGCTCAGTTCACGAAGTCACATAGGGAAGGAGAGGGAATGGAACATTTTCCTTGCAGATGTGCACACTCAGGACGGGAAACTAACATTAACTTTACATCAGCAAGGAAGGGCAGAGCAAGCTCTGCTGTAGCATTAGAAAAATACATAATTCATCCTCAGTTCTTTGCCATGATGGCATAAGTGTACCCACAACAGGCTGGCATCAAAAGTTCACTAACTGCTTAGAAATAAGGCATCCAAAAGATTACATATAAATCCCAGGAAAGGTGTGTGGGTGAGGAAGGGCAGTAATGAGACAACACAGCAGTGATGTAAACCAGGTGATTAGATGTAAAGACTAGGTATATAAGCATAGATTCCAAAGCTTCCTTCCCAGATATCACAAGTTCTGGCCGAGATCCATTTCTTTCTGTCAGTCCAAGATATTCTCAAAGCTCTCCCCCAGGACTGTGTTTCGAATGAATCCATTTTCTTCCTGTATAGATGGACTACAACAGTATGGATGAACTTGGCCTTGGTCTCCAGTGAAACATCCTTACACTTGATGATCTTCTCCAGTCCCTT
The DNA here is from genome assembly GCF_004798865.1 of Varanus komodoensis. NCBI lineage: Eukaryota > Metazoa > Chordata > Lepidosauria > Squamata > Varanidae > Varanus > Varanus komodoensis. The sequence goes on along the minus strand of NW_025336087.1, from coordinate 45,054,427 downwards.
CATTTCTGCCCTTCCACATCTCAGGCTTCCAATTGCTTGGCTGCTGTTTCCCTCCGAATTGATGTCTGAGTCAAGGTACACCACACTGTTCACAATTCCAGTTTCTCCATTGTTGACGTTAAAGTTGTGTAATTCTTCTGTAGTCATGATTTTTGTTTTCTTCATGTTCTGTTGCAGTCCTGCTTTTGCACTTTCAGTTTAATTAGGAATCATTTCAATTCACTGCTGCTTTCTGTCAGAAATAGGATATTGTCTGACCACATTATTGATGTGCCTTCAGCCATTTTTCTCTCCTTCATCTTCTGGTCCTAATCCAGCTTTCCTTATGATCTGTTCTGCATGCAGACTGAACAGGTAGAGAGGTAATTTGTTCCTTGTCTGATGCTGTTGCCTACAGGAAACCATTCAGTTTCTCCATATTCTGTCCTAACAATACAGAAGTCTATGAGTCCTCGTGCTTTATTTTATCCCGAGACCAAATTTGCCCACAAAATTTGTTTCTACTTTGTTACCCACTTTCACATTTCACTCACATGTCAAGATATCATCATGTCTTGTTTTAGAGCATTATCCATTTGCTCTTGGACAGTTGCATAATTCTTTTACCTCATCTTGTTTGCATCTGTTGGTGGAGCACAGACTTGGATGATGGTTACTTTGATAGGTTTTCTGAGAATTCTGATGGATACTATTGGGTCATTTAGCTCCTTACTGCCCATGCTGAATCTTGCCTCAATAGTACAGCTACTCGGTTTTTTCTGTGCTTGTCATTTCCACAGTAAAATCTTCATGCTTGTCTGGTTAAACATGCCTCATTTCAGTCCACTTTAGTTCGCTCACAGCAAGTCCCATGATGTTTAACCATTCCACTTCTTGTTTTACAGTTTCCAGTTTGCCTTGGTTCATGCTTCTCATGTTCTACGTTCCAGTGGGATGTGTAGTGCGGCATTCACTTTTGCGCATGCCACACAACAGATCTTTGATCTAGTTGCATCATTAGCAATAGCACTATTTGTACTTGTCCTTTACTCTTCCCCAGTAGCTCATTAAGTGCTTTCTGACCTGCGGGTCTCATCCTCTAGCACTGTCTCTTGCTTCATTTTGGATTATTTCATCGTAGGGTAAGAAATATTTAGCAATGGTTTACCATTGCTTTCTGTGCAGTACAAACCAGAGTTACCTCATCCCTCCAACAGATCCTCCACCAGAGGCCCCTTCAGCTACCGCTGCTGCCCAGTAGATGTCCTTCAGAAGCTTCTTTAACCCCATCACCATTAAAGATATCCATTCTCTTCTGCTGAAGTGTTATTCCTTAAGAAGCTGGGCGCATCCCAGTCTGGTGCCCCAGCTTTGATCATTCCTTCTTGGCTGAACCAGTCAGGTGATAAGCCTGGTAGGAGATTCTGCCCTCGTGAAAGCATTGCTCTTAACTTCTCCGACCTACTCAATTCCCTCACCACACCGGATATGTCACTGAAAACTGTAAGGATGAAATTTAAAGTATCTCCTAATAGGAAAAGAGAAGTAACCTCACCTAGCATCTTGCATATCCATTAGCTGACTCAGACAGCACTGCACAATAATTGCTCATAATCATTTATACCCCAATAGTTCTGGCAATGAGGCAGTAATGCTTCAAAGGCAGTTAAAATAGTACCAGGAGGGAAAGAGAGAGAGAGAGAGAGAGGAGAGAAGTTGTCTGGCCATGTTTATGCGCGCAGACTCTCAGATGATGACAGAAGTGAACAGTAAAATAGAAAATACTGAAATGCCACCTTTGAATGGCAATCTCATTGCGTGGCTCTTGCACAATGGATTCAGGAAAGGCCTGTAAGATGAGAGCCAGAGGAGGGCGCGGTGTGGTGTGGTGGGGGGCCCGAAATCAAAGCGTTTAGGAATGAGCTGAGGAAGGTGGGGCAGGCGAAATGAAGAGCACAAAAATCAGACAGGCGAACAATGATAATGACTGTACTTTAATGTATTGCATTCATTATCACGGTAATTCTTTTAACACCTTATCCATTATTCAAGTAAGTCCACTTTCCTAGCCAGTGCTCCTTGTAGATGGCAATTTAAATCTGGAGGCTCTTCATGTTTCACGAGCTCCCATTTGCATTGAAGGAAGGAAGGGTTGGAACATATTTGCACTCCAGGCTTTTTGCCGCAGATGAATCCAGCTGGTATCCAAGGCAGCACGAAGGACCCTTTCCAAACAGCATTTAAAAGAGGAGGAGGAGGACAAAAGGCTGCGGAGGGGGGAACCAAGGCAGAAGGACTCTAGAGAAGTACTTCACTGACAGATTTTAAACACTGAAGTGTGGCAAAAATTTTCATGTTTGAAAGTGATGTTTTCTATGTGTGTTTGATATACTAATTTCCTGCCTGCCACTTGCACTTGCAGCTATTGAATCCAAACAACTTTAATGGAGTCCTGAGAGCTATTAACACTGAGCACCTATAAAGCCAGATCATCCTGACATTATTTTACAGACCTAATTGGGCTGCCCGGTCAATAAAATGTCTCTAGAAAGGATCTTAAAATGCAATACAGCCCATTACAAGCCAAAGTGCTTGCTTTAAACAGCATGTACTTTTCATAAAATTTAAACTAATGAATTGCATTGTTCACAACATGTGCAGGAATGAGGGCACTAGAGCTTAAAATGTTGCTTTTTATCCACAGCATATGCAGCCAATGAAACTCTCATCTTTTCAATGCCATGCGAGCACATTAACCCTTGGCAGTATAAAACCAGAGTGGCCTGATCCACTACATATTATTCTAAGGAGAAATCGTATCTAAGCAGAAGAGAGACAAGGGCATGTCTGAGCAGACACACAAAAGAGACATTTCATAGATGTCTGCCTTTAAGTTTCCTTCAACATTTTTCAAACATCCTGGTTAACCTGTACATTCTGTCATTTTTAATCTCTTCCCTTAATATCATCTGCTACCAAAGGGACAACGTTTCACAAGCCTAGCTGGCGAGCTTGTAAATTTGTATGCAAATCATTACTACCAAAAAATGTTCCCTACAGATTTTACAGCAGCCTATTGAAAATGTTGATCATGAGTGGCACACAACTACAGGGCGTGTGTGTGCGTGAGATTGTGTATTCATGTGCACAAAAGATTGTTCTTGAATGGTTCAGTACAGTAGGGAAATCTCAGAGGGTGGCGACAGACCTCTCATTAAAACTACAGGGACTCCATTGTTAGGATTTCTTTCTGGTGCGACAATAGGCCTGGTGAAATATTATGGAGCTCTAGCGTGAGGTAGCATCAATATGCTAATAACATTCGGTTCAATTAGGCTCCCGGGCAGTTGAGGACAAGGCAAAGCAAGAAGCTGGGAAAGGGGAAAGCAGCCAGCAGGAATGAGAGTGCAGCCCTGGGCGTTATCTGTGCAGGAGGAGCATGTTCCCGTAAGTCCACTGGGGTTTGCGGCCGGGTACGTGTGCCCAGTGGGCAAGGCATGGCTTTCAGGCCACAAAGTCCCCCTCTGAAGGATGTCCCCTGGTGTGGTCCCCACCACAGTCACTCCATCGGCTTTCTGGCTGTTTGGAGGGCTGCCAGGGTGTGATTCTGCCAGGAACAAGGCCTGTGCTCCCTGCAGGGACACCAGAAATGCAGCTGTGCTGGCAGCAGAGGCGGTGGCGGGAGAGAGGGGAGCCCCTGGTGTGCTCTGGGGAAAGCCCTCCCAGTCTTTTTCAGTGGCCCACCCCTGAGGCACAGGACTGCAGCTGGCGTCTCCTGGTTTCTCCGAGCTGAGAGCAGGCCTGTCCCAGAAGCTGCCAGGAGTTAGGCAACGACCCCTGAACCATTCACCCTGTGGGTACAAGTGTCTGTGCAATGCCCTTATCCACAAGCCAAGCCCTACCTCACACCCAGGGGTCACCAAATGAGAACCCACAACGGACAAGCCTGTGTTCTTTTCATCAGATGAGCTCCTGCACTGTCGGCAGTTTGTTTTGTCCAAGTTTCTCCATGCCCAAAACATGGTTGGGGGGTGACACAACTGAGGTGTAACCCCATTGGGTGGGGGCTTGAATTAATCATGGGCAGCAGAACTTGTGATCTAAGTAGAGGGAAGACACATGGGTCCACCTGCACTGACAATATCCAGCTATTTGGTGTCCTAATATTTGGCCTGAATCACATGTACCTGAATTTGCAGGATGCGGGACAGGTGTCTTCGAAGGACATTAAACAGACACCTGTAAACATGACAAGCAATCTTCTCTCTCTGACTGCAGAGCAGCAACTCTGACCTATTCCTTCATCACCACCAGGGTTGATTAAACTCTGCACATGCACTAGAGAACCCTGCACAGGCATTTTGTGGAGCTGCGCCTCCTGATAACTTCCCGCACTTGTCTCAGAAAAGCACCACCACCACCACTGTGCTAGGTAGAATGGAAGACAGTGGGAAGTTCACCTACCAGTATCCTTCTCAGGTGCTTAAGGGTACTCATAAGCTTGGAAGAGAAGAGCGGTCTGGTGGGTATTTTCCTGTGACACACCTAGACAGCCATGGTTGACACTGAGTTTTGCATTTTGCTCAACACAGCACATCTGGGTAGGTGTAGCTCACCGGCGGGGAAGCTATGGACCTCCATAACTTCACCATCTCCTACCATTCTGCCTCAAGCTGTTGCAAGCTACACTCCACCGGCTTCTGGTGGGCCACATGTTCCCTGGTGTAGACTGCATCCAGTTTTAGCAGTGAAATAAATACAGCTTCATAGTAATCCCAGTTTGGGTTTATTTTTAAAAAAACCCATAAGCATTGCATCCAAAGTATCATTATGGCTTTCCCTTTGCTATGTTAGCCACATTTTTATTATTCTTCTGTAATGATGCTGTGTTCCCAACAAGTCAACAAGTTAATCCTCTTATTGGTGAATAAAACATGAAGTAAATTTTATGTAACTACTACTTGATAGTCTTCAGGCTAAAATCCCCCTTGTTAATGAAATGAAATTGTTCACAGTAATTATTCCTCTGCTCTTGAAACAAATAGCATTTGTGTATATGAAAACTTCAGACACTTATACAAAAATAAAGAAACTCATATTCATGCAATCATGACTCCATGATATATCTTCCACAGGTAATTAGTTATTGGGACTTGTAAGTATGCTAAATCTCTGAGTCACACCTGTTTTTGGATGGTCACCTGATACAATGGAATTGCAGTTAACAGGGCTTTATCGTATGTTCTTATGAACTCCTTGGTTTGAAATGCTACGTGTCATCCCCAGAGATGAGCTAAAGAATATACTGAACTAAGACAAAATGCCTTGCCAAAATCCTTTATTGTATTTGGCAAGGGAGTGTCTACAAATTCTATACACTGGGATAGGAACTCCCAAAATCATTAATGTCAATCTTCCTTCATTCATAATCTAATAAAGCACCTATCGATTGACTATGAAGAGCCCTGAGATTTTGAGTGTCCTTTACAAAAAGCACTTTAATAAACTCCACTGAGAGATTAGACTCCCTTCTTTTGTTAAGCAAGAACAAGGCAACCATTCTTCTTTTGTGTATTTCAAAATTGCCTTTCTAGGACCACCTTACTCTTTTGTGAGTCTCTGTAATCATAGGCTGTAACTGGCCTTAAATCCCCTGAGCTCAGCAGGTCTCTTCTGAGTCCTACACAATTCCCATTCCCTGAGCATTCCCTTTACAGGTTTTCCTAGTTTTGCTGGCAGACACTTTGCCTTGTTTTTGAACTTCTAGCTGAGTTCCTGTCCTTGCATCCCCAAGCCCCTGACCTACATGTGTTTCTAGAAGAGATCTTACTGGGCTTAACTCAGCCCGACTGCTTCTGGATCTGTGGCTTTGGGTATGCTTTTTCTGTGCTCTCATTTCCAGTGGATTCTGTCTGATAAATCCATGCTAGGAAGGAAGCAAGAAAGACTTTTTTCCTTTTCTTTTGGATTTACTCTGATGCTACTGTAGCAGATCCCTTCTCCTGTGTTCAGAGCAGAAAGGGAAAAAGTATCTCTCTCCCTCCAGTACTTCATTTCTCATTGCAATCCTCACCCTCCTTTTCCCCTGGAAGTGAAGCCAACCACTGTATTGTTTCCTGCAGCTGCCCTTCATCCCTGTCCATTCTGCTTCCGTAACAGCCTCCACAGTTAACTAGGACACTTTACACTTTCTCAGTAAAACTCCACTTCCAGAATTGCTCTGATCCCGATTCTGGTGTTCCTTCAGTACCTTACAAGTGAACTCCACTACCTAGACCAGGCTTAATCTGAATTTACTCATGCTGTGCTCTTGTGTATTCTGGTTTGATATAGGATAGCATTGTGGCTACATTGTACTAAATGGTTTGTGTCATTTTCATGATTATGCAGGATTTGTTGGTAAACTATGGAACAGTATGTAGTACAAATTTATCACTGCTTATCTGTGAAATCCTTCTCAAAGTCCTCCACACTCTCAGAAGTTGGGTGGGAGCTACCAGCAACCGGGATTGTTCTGTCATATCACCCTGATTATGCAACAATCTCACCTGCTACCCACTTTAGTCATCTTTTAAGCACCAGGTAAAAGCTATTTTATGCACCCAAGCTTTCTGTGAGTAGCTGTAGATCTCTTTACAATTTTTACTACATAAATTATATACTGCTTGTAATGCTAACACTATTAATTTTAGCCTGCTTTACCAGTTTGTTGTGGTCATCCCTGAATTTTTCTGCTTTCCATATGTAATCTGTCCTAGTTGTGTGTCCCCAGACTTGGAAACTCTGCATTTCCCAGGCAGACTTAGAGCATGACAAGGTCTCTCCACACCTTTCTAGCCTGAGGGTATCGTCATCTCCGGCCTTCTGACGGAGAGCTGCAGCGAACTCTGAACAATCGTTCCCCACAATTTATTCTGTCCCTCAGCCATGCAGGACCATGAGGCTACAGAAATAACACTGGACCCAATAACTTTTGACATTCCTAGCCCTGACAGCCTTTCTGAGGCCTCGGTGGCCTACACTCCCTTGCTATGACAACAGCTCTCCTTTTGAGGGAATGCCCTCCAGGCTGTGCTGTCCAAGGTCCTGACAGGTCTTTCCACTGTTGTGACTGTGCTATAATTCCTCTCTACTTCATCTAGTACAGAACTTCCAGTGTGCTGAATGCTACTTCTGCCTGGCCTCCAGCCTAGCCAAGACATGTGCAGACTATAAGTTGACAGGCGTGGTATAAAGATTTTAAAGGAATACCAGCAGATGAATCTAACTTCTTGAACAGCACAGCAGCAGGAGTAATGAGCCTCAACAACGGCAATTTTGTGCATGCAACTTATTGAAAGTGCCGTCACTGAAGCTGTGTGACCATATTTTGCTCCTGATGCCGCTTTGTTGGAAAGCGTAGACATCTCCCTGCCTGCATAATGAAGATGCTGAAGAGTGAAAGAACTACTGGATATAAAAGACTAATGACACTTTATAATATGGATTGTTATATGATGAAGGCATAAATATCTGATCAAATAATCCAAAACAAATTCCCTGTGTTTTCTTTTTAAAAGGGGTGGGGTGGGGGAATGCAAACAGGAAACAAAAGAAAAAAAATGCAAAAATGGGGGAAAATGGCATGTCTGACAGGATAAAATTACCACCTGGAGAAACACTTTTTAAAAAAGAAAAAATTAGCTTTCATACTCTAAAGTCTAGACATACTAACTCTGTTTGTGAAAACTGATATAATTGGTACAACACTATCATTTTAAATCTCACAGATTGCTAAAATGCCATTGTTTCACACTAGAGGTCACCACCGGTAAGAAAATATAATTGTAGCATCTTTTATTTTTCTACCTTGTCACTGTGGCAGTGTTGAAAGCCTCCTTCCCATAGTAAAGAAGAGAGATTTTGGTTGGTTGCCTTTCTAGTCAAGTTAAGAGAAGTTTGCATTGATCAAACATAATTTTAATGACCCCTTATGCATAAATGAAGGTGACAATTTTAATGGAATGTTTTTATCAGTTCGGCATGTATGTCTGTGTGTTTTAAACTCATGATCTATGACGGTTACAGAGAGACAGAACAATATGACATTTAACCTTATTCTACACAGTCTACAAACTTTTTGAACTGCTGGGCACATTCTGAATTTTGAGAGTGTGTCAATACTCTCACACAATGGCTCTTGTGTTGATTGTGCCCAGTCACAAAGTTCCTTTTTCCCAGAAGGCAAACTGGTGAGGCTGAAAAGAAAGTAACTTGCCCCAAATTCTCACTGTAAGGAACAGGCTCTGACATCCAAACCACCTTTTAAAAAAAAAATCTACACTTTTCTGCTCTGACATTGATATCACAAAAGTGAAAGCAATGTGCTCAGAGAGGAAACAGTGGATCAAGCGCAAATGCCAAGCACTGCATTTGGCCCCCACATTGCACAACAAAATAGCCATTCCACGGAAGGCAAACTGGTGATGGCCAGGGAAATATACACATCCTTCACACATGCCCACAGGCCAGGGCACACATGCGCACCACCAAATGAGCAAAGGAACCAGCTAAAGTAACACCATCGCCACCACTACCAAAGACACACACTCCAGGCAGCACAGAGACACACAAACGCACAAAAAGAAAGGGTGGAGGAAAGAGAGAGAGAGTCCTGTGCTCCCTTCCAGCCCCTCTAGATGCCACCCATTAGGATAGCAACAGGACAGAACAGCGATAGAGTTGGAAGAGGCCTATAAAGCCATCAAGTCCAACCGGTGCTCCACTTCCACATGTGGCCACACTTCTGGCTGAGGGCCCACACCTTTCTGGCTTAGCCAAGATGATTTGACATGCCAGCTCAATGTAGCTCCCTGCTATTCATGCCAATGCCGGGTTACCGTTGTTCTTTATTCTAGGGGACTGGGCATGATTCAAATCAGTGTTAGGCAGTTTTCTCAGAGCGTCTTTGGGGCCCATGTGGTACCAAGGAACATTCTGGCATATAAAGATGTTGTCGGAGGCTGAAGCTGATGCTTCACTTTTCAATGCCCCAGCTTCCCAGTTTTATATTTATGCAAAACAGGAAGGGAAGGGAGCCAGGGAGAGGCCTCATGGGAGTTATCCATGGACACCCAGTTACCTAGCAGGATTGTCTTTTTCTCTACATATACAGGCTAAATGAAATATTATGGCTCATGCATGGCTGCCACCAAAAAGGGCAGTCATGGGTGAAATCCAGCCTGATGCAAACAAACTGCCCCTCGTGCAACAAACCTTCCTCCTCTCCTGTCCCTGCTGGGCGTTATGGAGGAGGGAAGGGGGAACTAAAAGCACAGCTGCCAAGCTTGATAACATGAATATACAGTGGTACCTTGGCTCACGAACACCTTGGTTCATGAACAAATTGGGTCACGAACAAAAATGTCATTAAAATGTTGATGTGGGTCGCAAACTCCACATTGGGTGGCGACCAAGATCGCAGCCATCTCCCCACCCTCCCCCAACTGGGGAGATGGCCACAATTGCAGTTCTGTTCGTGCAGGGAAGGGGCGCCTGATCAGAGGCGTGCTCCTGCAGGAAAGACAGGCGGAATCTCGGCCATCTCCCCCACAGCTCTGCTTTGCTGCTCCTATCTTTCCTGCAGCAGTGCGCCTCTGATCAGGCATCCCTTCCCTGCACAAAAGCAACTGAGACCTGAGTGGGGAGATGGCCGTGATCGCAGTTCCGTTCATGCAGGGAAAGCATGCCTGATCAGAGGCGTGCTCCTGCAGGAAAGATGGGCACAATCTCGGGCATTCCCCCCCAGTCAGCACGATCATGGCCATCTCCCCTCCCCACCCCCAAGTGGGGAGATGGCTACGATTACGCTGGGGGTGGGGGGGGGGAATGGCCAAGATCGCACCTGTCTCTTCCTCCCCCGTGCACCCGCAATCAAGACTGTCTCTCCCCCCCGCCCCCCCCCAGCGCGCCAGGATGACAAGTGCGTGGAGGGATGACAGGCGCGATCTCAGTCATGCTGCGGGGGGGCAGGGAGATGGCCACGATCTTTGTTGTTGTCACTTTGCTTCACATTTTTCTGATTTCAAAAATGGTTACAGAACGGATTAACCTTATTTACATGGACCCTTATGGGGAAATTTAACTTGGTTCATGACCAGTTTGGGTCATGACCAGAGTCCTGGAACGGAGTGAGTTCATGAGCCAAGGTACCACTGTACTGTAATGTATAAGTCAAACTGTCAAGGCATGACAGAAGAGCAAAGCTGCACTTAGCTCCACCTCCATCATTGCGCAGCCAGACGAGTCTCAGCCCCTGGCTGGGGCCAAGGCCCCCTACCTGCAGTCATTTGCACTGGCTCATAGATGCCGTGGGTGGACACCATGGAAGTGTGCAACCTCAGAGGCACAGCTGGTCAGCACAGTCCCACTCCATGGGTATGCTTTGCCAGAACAGTCAAGGGTCACCTGAACAGAGTCCTAGTTTGGTCCTATTGCATGAAACAAACCAAGCCAAGACGATGAGGAAAAACTTATGAAGTTCCCTTGGAATGTGGTTTCTAAAATTACAAATCCTGGACTGAGAAGCTCCTATTAAACTCAGTAGGAGGTCTCCAAATAGTTAACAGATTTTCATATATTGGGGCTAAACACCTTGTGCTGCAACTGATGCTGTTGCTCAGTCCAAAAGGTGAGACCCTGCTCTCTACAGACTGTAGATTAGAGATAGGATTACCTCTAGTCCACGTATCTGATAAGGTGCATAGAGGTTCCCATCTGGCCAAGCAGCATCTTCTCCTGAGCTTGGTTCTTCCACTGAAAGAAAAGAAGAGCTTTTCCCCAGAGGCAAATGGGGCAGGTCAAGAGAGGAAGCAGCCAAGTGATTCAATCCTCTTCCTCTGAGCCTTGTTCTGCTTACTTCTGAGTAGTCAAGCAGAACCTTTGTCTCCTTTTGGTAACAACCACAGAAGTCAAGCAAATGATGCTTATGGAACATACATCATGGGTGCCAATGTGCAAGCACGTGAGGTATTTCTCCCATTCCTGCCAACTGTGATGTGTATCTTGGAATTTCCCATTTTATCAGTGAATCCAGGGAGCTGTCCAGCAGGAAAAAGATACACCCTGAACTAGGAACTAAGCGGAATGAAGGATTGCAGCAGCAGAACTTGAGGACTTGTAAACCTGGCAGGACTGTCGCAGTCTTTCCTGGAGCATCAACAGAATCCTGCTCAGGAGCCCACGTCCTTTCTTCCTTCCTCCTCCCATGTAGGCTTCACAGACCCCCTCTGCCTGGCATGCACCTGGTTTCTGGGCTGGCCTTAATCTAAGGCTCTTCGGTTCTTCTGCACCGGAAGTTCCATGCATGGTGTGAAGAGTCAGAAGCATAGTGATATGTGGACAATTAGGATTTGTCTGTATGTCTTGGAGCTGGTGTTGGAGTCCTTCTCAAGAGAGGTCTCATCTGGTTGCATTTCAGGACTGTTCCTGACAGGCACACAGTGGGACATGAACATGCTGGGAAAACAGCACTGACACAGCTGTCTGACTCTCATGAGAAGGCCGCCATGCAAGCCCATCCTAAACTCCAATTACTGGCAGAGGTAAGCCTTCTCTAACCTTCAGACTGGAATGCAAGTCCAATGCTAATTTTACACATTGCATTAAAAAGTTTGACAACGATCATCTCATGGCCATCACGCTTGCTCTGAAGTGAATCTTCATTCGGGAAAGCCCCAGAGCCTCTTATCACCGATCTCCATATTGACTCACATATGTAGACAATATACATATGGCACAACATTACCACTATTCCATTACTTCACTGGGATGGTTCAGGGCATTCACAGTTGATCACATCATTTACTCAGCGCCTTATTTGATTTGCAGAACAATTGACAATTTCTATTGAATTTGCCTTCCTATGATTACCATCTCGTAGATGAGAAAGGGACACCCAAAGCCAAATGACAAATGGACAAACTCTCTCCAAACTCTGCAACACATATCAAATCCTCTATCCGGAGCACCACAGTAGCTCTCTGAAAGAAGGCACTGGGTCAGCCAACAGAGCTCTTCCAACAGATTCACAGGCAGAATTACAATCAGATCATGTTTCAAATACAAAGGAAAGTACAATCAAACATGGGGTTGTTTTCTCAAGCTTCTAATTTCCCGGACTGAAATTGTTAATAGTTTGACAAACAAAAAGCAGAAGCCATTTTCCTTTTTGTTATATCCACATTTACCCTTATTCATTCAACGAAGAACCTTTTAGCAGGAAAATGTCATTCATGGAAGAGATGCACCATAAAATGCTCAGGCCCAAAAATCTGAATGCATTGAACAAAATGGAACTGACAAGATCAAGCCACTGTGTTTTGGTTACTATAATTCTGGATGGCTTAAAATGATAAATGAGCCAAACCACCTTGGAGAATCAGTGAACCATAATAACTACCATTTCCCTGAATACTCTAGACAATTACCCATCTGGCAGGCTTGGATTTTTCCAGCTTCATTTGGATAGGATGTTCATTGTACAAAATGGATGGTGTGTGTCCATGCTGAAATGCTGACTTATGAGATGCTCTGTCACATGATCTTGGGGTTCTTTGGCTCCTTGTCTATGGAACACAGGCACTGCTTCTAATAACCCAGAAGGAACTGAGAAAGAAGTGAAGAATAATGCACACAATGGGAAATCAGTCGCATGAACTTGATGTGTAGCCCTTATAATATGATAGCCAATGGTCTGAGTAGGCATTAAACAAAGCCTTTTAAAGAACAAGGACAGGGCAAGTCAGGAGGTTCTTTCACTGTGTTAGTTACTTAATAAATCTGTGAACATTTGCATGATTAAAATGTATAATTCTGTGCATATGAGAAGCTGAAAAATGTACAATGAGGAAAGATATGCGGCATGGGTGGCTTCGTAAATACTTTGGAAGCATTCTTCATACAAATCTAGTTGACCCAAGTTGAAAACTACTGCCTTGTTAATTTCACTGTCCAAATAGCCTAGGAAACTGGTTAATGCAGACATGTTGCTCTTATAGAAATACAGAAGCACTGTGGCAGTTGAAAAGCAAGATATAGTGGCAAGGAAACCTCTAAGGCCTTCAGGAATAAATGAGCTCTGCAAGATCAGGGAATAAATGAGCTACGGGTAAGATCTCAAACTAGCTTACAAGAATGTGAGGTTGGAAACAGATAAAGCATTGCCATAGTGAAAGAACAGCTCCATTCTTGGCTCATAAACCCAGGATGGTCAACTGATGGCCTTCCAGATGACTTGGACATCAGCCCTAGCCACCACAGAGATGATGAGAGCAGTTAGCCAAAATACCTGGTCGGTCACAAGTTGACCAGCCCCATCATAACCAAATGAGAGCAGATTAGTTTCTGTGGCCATAGCTCCAGTTGTCAGTTCCAGGTATCCTATTTGAATAGTGGGTTGCGTAGCAGCCAGACTCACACAGGAGCATCACTGTCCTTTTGTATCTAGAGGATTCGTGGGATGGTGCACTGAAGACCAGAGTGCCTACGTGCGGCCAAGGATCTGATTCAAGGAATTTATTTTCAGCTAAGGGCATAAGTGTAAGAAAAGGATGCATCTTGTAGGGCAGAGATGATCAAGCCTTTGGAGTGTGGGCAGATTCGGAGATTTAAGACACTGTCCTGGGCATCACTATAAGACTCCTTTGGCTGACATAGATCTGGCCAGGAACAAGTCACCTGACCCAAAGAGTGAGCACAGGGCAGTCTGATCTGCAACACACTCAACATCTATGAACCCACAATTTTCAGCACAAAGAGCACCCATATCACAGTAGATCCAGGTGCTGGTGTGAGGGGTAGGGCACTCTGGTAGAGGCCAAGAAAGATGGCTTGGAGTGTACTTTTGCCCATCGGCATGACACCCCCTAGCCATCCACTGCACGGCAGCTCTGGCGCAATACCTCAGAGGTCCCTGTCTCCTCACCACTGCAGCGGAGGGATTCTCAAGCTTTGCTGTGGTGCGTCCTCCAGCATCCTCCTTGGGACAGAAAAGGTGGTCATGGCACCTGACCCCAATGCCATTCCCACCAAGCTCTCCAAAACTCCCCACGCACCCTGCTACCTTCAATTTATGCACAGCCAAGACTGTCTCCAAAGCCACATAGATACACATCACTTCTAAACAGCAAATACTGCAATAGGTATCAATGCATGCTGGGAGTTATGGCCTTTTTTCTGTCTAAACTTGCATAGGATTATGCTTAAATCCATGTTGGCCACACAGGTTTAGCATACTCAGATACGATATAGCAATTGCTATTAAACAGGTTACTCAAGAATGTTCAAATGCTGTGTCTACAGAACACAGCCATGGTAGTTAAATGCTGGAGGTGAAAGATTTACTATACAAGTGTGCATCATCATGTCTTTACTTCCCCAAATGTTAGATTCAACCCTAGAAGGAGAATGAGGCAGGCCTTCAATTAAAACAGCTTCCCCCTTGCCTGGAACGCATCTTCATTTGCATGTGGAGTGCATTCAGTGCATCTCCTCCAGTATCTCATTTATTATAGTGCTCAGCACATGTTGGGACTGGCTCTCAAAAGCCAGCTGCACTCAAAGACAGTGTTTCATTTCTTGACACCATTAATTGGGTTATGAGTCAGAGCTCTAATGAAGACAGGTTATCGTGTCTCAGCACTGCTGTCTTGGGAGAGAGGCAAAACCCACCGAGGGAGGGAATTTAGTGAGCCTTGCATTGTTTATCAGGCACTCGGGGTCACTAGATAAATGGTCAAACCCATCAGATGCTTCTGGGGGCAACTTTATAATGATCCTCTGGCCTCAAATGGATCTTGGATGTCCCTGAAACCTTAACCCTGGGAAGCCTTGTTAACAAACGGAGGAGTGAAATGAAGAGGAGAAAAGCAAGACAAGAATAGATAAAACGATGCAGTCTGAGCAGATTAAATGAATGGCATGTTTTAAAAGCCCCTAATTGCTTTGCAACCTCTACCAGTACATGCTCTATTTCAAGCAACTGTAAGGTAATTGGCAGCCTTTCTGCGGGCTTAGCCTAATGATGGATGGCCATGACAGACTTTGATTCAGAAAATCCTTCCCACCTTTAACTTTCCTATCTGAGATCATTTGGACCATGCTGGAAATTGCTATTGACTGCTGGCCAAGGATGTTGCCCAACAGTGAGGCATGAAGGCAAGGCCCAGGAGGCAGCTGGGAAGAGGAGGCCATGCCTGATCTTATGCAGCCATGCTTACAAGTGCCGCTTCTCAACATCTGAGATGATCAACATGTGAGAAAGAGAGCGAGGATTCCATGAAGAACATAAACTTCTACTTTAAAATGTTGTGTTTTCAATGTTTGTTCATCTCTTGTCATTTATTGCATTCCTATACTGCACAATAGTCAAAGCTTTCCCCAGAGTTCCAGGAAATCAAGAAACTACACTTGTTAAGGTCCATGATCTTAACAGAAGCATTACTTATGCAATATGTACAGTTCCACCTTCACCTCAAGTTGGATGGCAGATAGCTAGACCTAAGTCCCAGATGTGTGTGTTCACTAAAATGTATAGTCAGGGCCTATGCATTTGTGTACCACATTACAAATACACAACTAGCAAAACATTTCATCCTCTGAGCGTTGTCCCTTGCTGTTACCATATGTCTTCTATTACCAAACAAGATGGAATGAAAAGTAGACACTTGTTCAAAGACATGGTCATCCCTTGTAAACCACGTCACCTACCAACCCAATTTGTCTGACCAATAAAGCAATACTGGGCTTTTACATGAAAGCAAAATGGAAGGGCCTGTACCAATAGCTTCCAAAAGGGAAACTGGCTTCACCAGGGAGGCCCAGAACTCTCAAGAAAGTTATGAGCATCCTGCTGATTCCATCACACAACTAGACAAGAAAACAAAATTGGCCTTCTATGCTCTAAACTGCCAGATATCTTAAATGTTTCTGAAGCCTGAGAATGGCCTTTGCCCTTCTTCTGCTTTGATCTGCTAAGCCAAGGCTTTAAACAAGAGTTGAGATGTGCAAGAAAAAAATGAAGCTGAACTTGCAGCCTCCGACCTGCTTTAGGGTATGCATTTAATTAATTTTGGATTGCATGAAAAATTGGACCAAATGGGCCCAATTTCAGCTCAGTTTCTGCTCATTAGGAAATGATACATGAACTGGAATTCTGATTGGGCCTCACATCCAGTTCCATGAACTTATTTAGGTTATTTAGTATATCTTCATCTGTGTAAGAACCTGTCTTTAGCTATTCAAAATTTTAAAAAGTGTTTCGTAGCTAACCTGGATTGGCTTAATGCATGGATTCAGACATTCCGTTTCTCCCTTCCTCTCTCTTGATTTCAGATTTTGTGATCCTCAAAGTCTTATTAAGGTGTTGAAAGCCCATGCACACGGAATGCATACGTAGACAAATGCAGTCATGTGGGACAAGGCCCGCCTCACTGATTATGTGCGTGCCAGCCATCTTCTCTGGACAATACAGGATTAGCTCAGATGAAAGGGAGCCACCTTCCACAGTTGTAGGGTTTCCAAAGCAGGGATGGGAACTTGTGCCAATCAGGATTCTGGTTCCATGGATGAAACCCTTCATGAATGGAAAGCAGCTTCCCTCTGACTGTGCTGAACACACAGTGGCTGGAGATTATGGCCGGTGTATATATCATCCATGAGACAGGGAATCACTCCATTTACCCTGTAAATCAGTTTAAACTAAGTAGGGTTGGGGAAGTTCTTCCAGCCCAAGGGGCAAAATAAGGTTCAGAGTTGCTCTTGGAGGCCACATTACAGTGATGGGAGAGGCTGAAGGCAGAAGGGAAAGGGGCACAGCCTTCTAGAGAACTCCAAAGGGCTGAATTATGACCACAAGACATCTGGAATTGCCCTGAAGGCCTGAGGTCCAGCCTCTGCCTACAGAGTTGGACCACAAAACTAAGAACAGTGAGAGTTGAGAAGATGTCGTGTGTGCTTGCTAGATTATTGGCAGTCAGTGGAACAGCACCGCCAATGGCCGTTGCAACATTACTTATCGTTAAAGTTGGTCAGGAAACTAATCTCGCACTGAAGCAGCTTTCCATACTCAGGCGATACGCAACAGAAAAGCTTCTCACCATTTTTGAAAAGTAAACTCTTAGGTTAGACACGGAGAACCGCTGATAACCCCTCCTTATATATTCACAATGCATGAATAATACAAGGCGGAAGAGGGCTGGGCTGTCCCAGCTTAAACACTCCTTTGCTTCCTCCCACAGTAACTGCTCATTGCTCTGACTGATGCGCAACAATGATTGCACAGCTGAAGTCATTGCAATTCATCCAACTTTAATGATGGGCAAGTCACACTGATTTGCAGCCAGCTCATGCATTCATGCATCTGGATTTAGGAGGCAGAGAAAGTGGTGCCATGTGGGGAGCGCATCAGATTTACACCTCTGCTATCCTGGAAGTGGGGAATGGTCTGTCTTTCCCAGAGATCCATTCTGCACTCTCACTGTGACTCCACAAGCTGAGGCTGCAGCCTGGTGCTATCCAAGCACCCTTTTGCATTTCCACTGCAATCATTGTCCTTGGAGAGCCAAATTAAGTACTCAGCTAAGTGGTGATTTGCAGTGAAAGTGGTTTAGATTAACTTGATGGCATCCAGCTTGATCCAAGCTTAAGTGTTTCTAGGCTCACGTACTCGTCACCCAAAATCACAGTGTTTTGCACTGAGATTAACACCCTTTGACATAGCAAACAAGCTCACCATGTAACATTTAAAGGGAATAAACTTGAAAGTGAAAAGAGACCAAAAGGCATAATTACCCACGGCAAACTGTTTTGTTCATTCAGTGATTACAGTGGCTTTAAAGGCTTATAATTTATCATGGTATAGAACACTTTAAATCCCAGTTGTGTTCAGCTGTGGAACTGAACCATCCGCCACTCCCCTGATGCCTTTCTTCCTCCTCCCACCCTTTGACAGGGTATTCTCTTAATGTCCTGCGGATCCCAATATGACATCCGTCTGCTGAACAAGCCACTGTGCAGGAGTGGAAAGGAGGCCAGGCGACATGACAATGCCTTTACCTTTTGCATTAGGTTTCAGTACACAAATAAGCAAACACTTTAATGATTCCAAATGGGTGTAATTTCTTTCAGGTTCAAGTATCAGTTTGCTTGTTTTGCTACTGCTAATCACCTCTTAAACAAACAATTGCTTTATCTATGTACTGTGCCTCATTTCACTTTCAAATTATGTGTGTGTTTCCCTCCTAACAGCTTATTATGATCTATAATTAACAATTTTGCTGAAAGCCGAGCTTTGCATTGAAGAGAGACCGCATGTTATCTGGGAAGCACTTGAAACAGAAGGCCTCTAATAACAAAACTGACAATGAGATGGCAGCAAGTGTATTCTAGCTTTGCCTTCCTATGCAGAAATTCAACAGGTTTAGGGATGACTATCTGACACCTCAGTCAATGCAAAGGAAACAATCCATTCACTGGGGAGGCACGGGAGGGCTGGGCGGGAGTCTTCATGGTTTTCCTGCTGGATGACTGCGAGGTGCACTTCCTGGACACCTGTGCTCTGGTCCCAGGCTCCCACAGTCTAGGAGCTAGACTCCACCCTTCCGATTACGTGGTTAATTTATTCACCGTGCATTCATTCTGAATAGAACCTTTCTCAAGCAGCCTACACTGGTCAATGATTTAGAAGAGCCCATAACAATCACATCTAGAAAGGTCTAAAGCTTCCTGAGAAGTTTGACTAGACACCCTTCTTCATTTATATGTGCTTTTAGGCCTGCTTGTTGATAGTACATCTTGACAAAGCAGCACTTTGCGCAGAACAAACCTTTATGGAATCACACCTAAGGAGGTACACGAAGAGTTTCTGTGGCAGTTCCTTCCCTTTCCCCATAATAGCACGCTCTGTTTGACTACTTCTGGAACAGCTTTGTCTCCATTCCATGAGGGATGAAGAACCTCTTTCGATCCGAAGGCCAGTTTCCATAGTGGAAGGGCTGCCGGCAAAAGGGATGGGGCAAAAAACATAACCAAAGTATCCATGTATTTTAGATTAAAGTTCTTACTGCCAGTAACTATTACTGCCAATAACGAGGCATTTCATTCTCTTATAATGAGGGGAAAATGGCACAAAAGCTGGGAAACCACCAAGCGATCAATCATTTGGGGAAAGTGGAATCTGTCTGCTAATCATACATTAGCTGCACTAAGGCTCTTGGCATCCATAGCCCAGTATTACTGCCCATCATGTCATTAGCTTTGACCTCTACATTCTTTGCCCAACTTGCATCATAATTCTGCTTTGCTTAGGATGTTCAGAAGGACAGAACCCACTGTTGTGAAAGCAGGAGCAACACAAATTGATACACTAGCCTGACAGGGCAGATGTGATGGAAGAGGACCATACCAGTATGTTTTTTTACAGCAGCTTCCAGGATCTGTGAAAGGAAGGCAGTAATTTAGGGCCTTTTTACAAAACCATTTCAGGACTTGGCAACTCAAGGAAAGGGTGGTTTTGTGCCAGAGTCCAGCCAAGTGATTCTGTGCAGTCATCTGGCATATTGTCAACACCTGCAGGATTACCTTTGCTGTACAATCATCCTAGAGGTGTGTGCATAGGTACGCAAGTGTATCCTGAGGTGCCAAAAGCTAAATTCAGTTGCATTCTCAGACCTGCCTTACCCTAAATGTGATGACAGGTTGATTTTTTCCCACAACTGCCAGGGGCTGAGATGGTTATGAATATAGGCTGGTGCGCATTGCTGTAGGAAAGCCTGTAATATGCTGATCTCTGGAATGAAAGGAAATGGTGCCTTCCCTTTTGCTGGTCTGGTATTTATTTAGGGTAAGGGGCACAACTTTGGTCAATGGAGGCCTAAGCAACACATGCACCCATTCCTTTAATGGGCCAGGTAAAGGATTAAGCAGCACACCAAATATTTATTATTTCATATATGAATCAAATGACTCCAATGATTTCACTGGACTACACATTTTTGCATGGTTCCCCCAGTTAAAAACCAACAAATTAATGGAAAGTTTTATTGGTATCAATAAAAAGATAAATTTATGATGATTGGTGTGGCACCATTCTCATTGTTATATCACATTTTGCAGAAAAGTTATGGAGCATAATTTTGACCTGAAGTTGTATCTTGGAAACTGGAGCCAATTAATACTCAGGGCTTAATTTTCCTTTATTAGTGACCCAATAATTTAATTCTGATAAAATTTAGCCACTTTCATTTCCAAAGCTTTCTCTTTATAGAACAGCGTTTTCTAAAGTTTTTACTAGAACAATATTAATAAAATCACAATACAATCAACAATATACATACATTATCTGGGTCAATATAGCATGAAATAGAATATCACAGAGGGGAAAAGATAATAAGCAGCCTTGAAGGAAGTAAGATAATCAAGCACAAACATGCTATGACATCTTTTAAATGCTGTGATTAAAAAACCGGGAGAACGGGCCAGTCTTAGCCAGAGATCAAAAAGAGAACAGTGTAGCCACAGGGCTAGTTTCCCTCATTACGGTGGGATGGTATCTCTCTCCCTCTTGCTACCACCTTCCAAGTTGCAGAAGGAGGAGTCACTTGGAGAAGGTCTTCTGTAGATGAAATTGATTGAAATTAGGCTACATGTACTTAAGCCAGTCAACAGTGCCTTGCAAAAGTATTTCCCACCGGTCCCACACCCATTCTTTTCTCAGACAATAGCTGTGCAGTCTCTACTTGAAGATCGCCAGTGAGGGGAGCACACCACCCTTCTATGATAGAATCATATACATGCTGCCATTTATCAGAAGATTTCAACATGTTATCCTAGAACAAGCATATAAAGACGAGAGATCATGGTTTGCTCAAGCTGAGAGAATGAGTTGTCATGCTTGAAAAGGACCCTGGATCTTGTTTTCCTTCATCTACTGCACCCCTGTTCCTACAGTACCATGAACTTTTCAAGTTCATAGTGAACTTCACTAGTGAAGGGCAGGATACAAAAGCTTTAAATAAATAAATACATTGACTCAAGATGAGCTCTGTTGACTTCACCTATTTTTGGACGGTGCTGGGAATTAAGACCAACCTATTATGCTGAAACGTCTCATTTAAAACTCAGGGAAACATTCTAATGTCTTCAACAAATAGTAACATAAATAAACGGATCCAAGACTTTGTCCTCCTTTTGTATGTATGTATATACAAAGAGGAGTGGAAGCAGCAAAGTCTGCAAAAATCTAATTCATCCTTCTCCAACCTGCTGCCTTCCAGATGTTTTGGGTGGCAACTCCTGACCATTGCCCACATTGGCTAGGGCTGATGTGAGTTACAGGCCAAACATCTGGAGGCACCAGCTTGTAGAAAGACTGATCTAAGTAGACATTCTTATACTTCTCTTCTTAGAAAAGTAGAAGTGAGTTTGATAGCTGAAGCCTGAATTTGTGTATTTCGTTTTATTCATTCCAAATCCTGTTGTCAGGAATCATACCGCAAGAGATACTTTGCTCTTTGTTACATGTCCCAGAACAAACCTGGCAGTTTCACAGTCCAGTCTTCAAAATCAATGCACTAGGCTTACACTGCATACTGGAAATTACAACCCGCAATCACACAATCCCTGGCTGCATTCCCTACATTTCTGTCTGCACTGGCAAAACTCCCCTCTCACAGGTGCTGGCATTTAACATAGGGATGTAGGGTTGGAGGTGTCCATGAAAACCTTGTTAATCATATTCACCTCCCCACCAGCATTTTTGAACTTGCATAAAATGGTTCATAATTCTGGGAAGATAACTGCATCTGAGAAACCATTGCTTCTCTCTTTCACCTTCCCATCTGACTGTTTCTAAATGAATATTTATTCATTTATTTAAAACATCTCTATGCCGCCCCATTCGCCGAAGCCTCGGGGCGGCTCACAACATAAATTAAAATATAATACATTAAAAATATAAAACAAATTAACAATATAAAGAGTTGCTTCCCATTGTGATATGACAAAGTTGCACAATTCAGTTCAAGATACCAATTTTAACTTTTAGAGTCACAAACGGCTTAGAAATCAGCTAAGGCATTCGTTGGTCTATGATTATGGAGTATTTTAGTAACACTTATCAAAGAATGATGAACAACTTTAGAAGACTGTTGCTCCTGATGAAGGAAAAAATCGTTCTCCAAAAGA
The DNA here is from genome assembly GCF_004798865.1 of Varanus komodoensis. NCBI lineage: Eukaryota > Metazoa > Chordata > Lepidosauria > Squamata > Varanidae > Varanus > Varanus komodoensis. The sequence goes on along the minus strand of NW_025336087.1, from coordinate 45,032,227 downwards.
TGTTGAATATTCTTATCAAATATTACATCTTTCTTCCTTTCTGTCCAAGAGATCACCAGTCTTGCTATGAATCGGTCCAGGGTTATTAAGATCTGCAGGAGAAAGATCTTCGCCAGAGCATAGCACCACCTAATGCTTTGGACTTGACCTGTAGCACATTACCAGAAAGGGTAGCCACTACCATTCTATCCACTGTGGGAAATATATATGACAATTGAGATATTCAATTCAATTTTATTATAGTCATAGAACAGCTTAAGCCCATGAGAGCCAGGATAACAAGTTAAACAATACTTTTTTATTACCACAATTAAAATGACAATTAAAATTAATTAAAAACAAGGAAGCAAGTAGCAAGCACAAAAAGTAAAATAACTGCAGTTACAAAATATATATAAACCAAGGCCACATATCTTAAACACATATGCTCACACATAATGCTATAAACATAGTAAACATTATAATAATGTAACCTTTGTTAAATTTGCCTGTTTTTTGAGATGGGCACCCTGTGAACATGAATGAATAGTTTTTCATAATTTAGTAATCTACAGCATGTTCAGTACTAAAAGGTTTTCAAGCCTTACTTCTTGTTTTGTTTTTAAACTTAGCTATAGGCACTCCAATTGATCTATTAGACCTCAAGGACAACTGAAGTGACTTTTAAATTGTTCCATGTATGCCTTTGTGTGCTTTGTTACTCAGAGTCCTTAAAAGATTCTCCTGGGAAAAAATATTTCCTGCAAAGGGTGGGGAAAGTGCAAGTTCAATTGCATTTATAAGATACCCTGATAATAAAATCAATTTGTCAGATCAATTTTTCTTAAACAAGTTCATCATACTCTAGAGCCGAGAGCCAATCAATAGGGACTGTTTTTCACCTGCTTTGCAGCTACCCACTCCAGCAATTGCTAGAATTTCAAATTGACAGGCAATAGGATGCTTTGAAGGCTGAATTGATCTGTTAGCCTGTAGTGCTAGAAGGCAACACCGCAACAATAAAGATATATCCCCAGAGGACCTTCTGGCTGGAAATCAAACAGGAGGTAAGCTGCTACATTATGCATTTGACCCTGGAGGTAATTCAGGAGGGTTCACACTTCTGTTTTTACATGAAGCTGCAAAGGAAGAGGAAAGGGTACTGGAGCATCTATCCCCTATTTTGAATCTAATTTCCTTGAAGGAGGTAATACCATACATTAGAAAAGTGGAAAACATCTAAAACAATTATCAGTGAAATGATATTTTATTCCTCACCTGGAATACAGGCCTTCTTCAGTATTGGTTGCAATGTGGGAGGAATATAGAAGCAAAATATAATGTTGGAATAGAATCATGTACGCATTTGTTGGTTTATTTATGATATTTATACCACGTCTTTTCATAAAAATGGAACTCCAGTGACTTACAAAACATTTGAAAATAGATGAAAGCAATAAAGCACATTAAAACACATTAAAATATAATAAAAACATAGCATAGAATAAAAATAGCACCTAACCTACAGATCCACTTACAGGCCAAAGGCCTTCTTGAATAAAGAAAGTGGTCTTTGCTTGCTGGGAAGAATAGCACTTGTTAAAATGAATATATTACGAAAGCTTTTGTTTTTATTTCAAATGATTTTCATAAAAATTGATAGAAAATTTTTTGATGATTTAAATTTTCAAATTTCAAGATTTATATGGAGAAAGAAGAAACCAAGGATTAAATTAAAAATACTTCAGGAAGCTAAAGAGAATGGGGGTTTTGGTCTCCCTGATTGGATGTTGTATTATCAAGCTTCTGTGATAATGTTGTTGTTGTATTATCAAGCAACATGGCTAAAAGAATGGATAACTTTAAGAAATAAGAGAATTTTGTATCTTGAAGGGCATGATTTGCAGATAGGCTGGCATGCTTATATGTGGTATGAGAAGGCTAAGTCACATGGTTCTTTTTTAAGTCACTATATTAGAAAATCATCAATGTTGATGTGGAAAAAGTTAAAGATAAAACTGTATAATAAATTACCAAGATGGCTTTCATTCATGGAAGCTTTTGTGTATCCAAATGCATTGAATTTTGAAGGAATTATAAAATATGATGACATTTTGGATAAGGATGGAGGACTGAAATTGAATCAAGAAACACAAGAACAGGGATCTAACATCTCTTGGTGGCATAAGGTACAGATACAATCGAGATATGCTAAAGATTGTAAAGCGTGGGGTTTTTATAAGGACTTAACAGCGTTTGATCAAGTGATGCTTAAATCAGATGAGAAAATGATTAAAAGATTATATGACTTCTTACTTGATAGGAAAATGGAAGATGAACAGGTTAAGGAAACTATGATAACATGGGCACAAAATTTTGGATATAATATTGAATTAGAAAAGTGGCAAAAGCTATGGGAGAGAAATATTAAGGCAACATTA
>NW_025336087.1:44954534-45029707 GCF_004798865.1 Varanus komodoensis | reverse complement strand
CTTGATAGGAAAATGGAAGATGAACAGGTTAAGGAAACTATGATAACATGGGCACAAAATTTTGGATATAATATTGAATTAGAAAAGTGGCAAAAGCTATGGGAGAGAAATATTAAGGTAACATTAGCAACTTCATATAAAGAAAACTTGTATAAAATGTTTTATAGATGGTATCTGTCGCCAAATAGATTAGCTAAGATGTTTCCAAATATGTCAAATGGATTTTGGAAATGTAAACATAAATTGGGTACTTTCTATCATATGTGGTGGACTTGCGATAATGTGAAAAAGTATTGGATTAAAATACATAAATGGCTCGAGGAAATGTTACAAAAATCCTTAGCTTTTAAACCTGAAGTTTTTCTATTAGGCATTATGCCGGAGGACATTAGTAAACAAGAAATTTATTTGTTTTTACATGTAATCACTGCGGCAAGGATTGCATTTGCTCAACACTGGAAAAGTGAAGAACTACCCACCGACCAACTGATTCTAAAAAAGATCCTGGACTGTGCAGAAATGGATAGATTGACTTTATCATTGAAAGAGAAGGAAGAGACTGACTTCTATCAAACTTGGGACTCTTTTTATAATTGGCTAGAGAAACGGGACTGCACATAGATTTAAATATGTTTTTAAGTTATCATAAATGGAAAAAGAAGGGTGTGGGGGCTCACCCAGCGGGCTCGATGTTTTTGATGATGGATGTTGTTTGTAGTTTTCTTTTTGTTTTTTAGGATTATAATTTCAAATAAAACTTATTTAAAAAAAAAAAGAAAGTGGTCTTTGCCTACTGTTGAAAGGATAGTACAGAGGCTGCAAACCTTGCTTCACCTGGGAACTTGCACAGACTTCCTGAGAACAGGCACCAAAAAGATCCTGTGATTAGGCATGGGCAGCTGCATTGTGCATTGATAAAATCGATTATTCCATAGTATTTTTCCCCTTTCATTTTTAATTATTTAATTTAATAATGACAAATACCATCAAAAATATTCTTCTAAAATAGAAATAATGTCAATACTGATCAAGATTCCTGTAGAGAAGCAGAACAGCTCAAAATGTACCATTCCATCATCCCTAACACTGTGCAAGGACCTATGGTATCCTGAACCTTATTATTTCAATAGGGTACAAACACACACACATTTTTTCTGTAAAACTTATTTTCCTCTTTTCTCCCTTCTCTATCCTATACCAAATTTCTCAGCTTAATTTATAACCATATCCCATTCAGACATGCTGCTAGTGGTGGTGATTCAGCTTTCTTCCAATTTTGGGAGATAGTTATATAAACGGTGGTTAGCACATGTATGGACTTTGATAAGACCCTAATTTTATAAAACTAGAGACCCTTCCTTAAGTAAAACTATGAGAGGATTAAAAGTCAGGCCATAACCCATCACTCTTTAATCTTATTTAACATTAAATTCCAATAACTGCTGCTTTTTTAGCGGGACCAAAAGACATGTTAAATATCATTCATTGCAAATCCCACAAAACCAATGCTTATCACATGTTCCACCATAATTTTTACTCTGAAAGAGCTAAAGTACCATACTATGTATTTTCTAGTTCCCATAGGTTACCCTATGACCAGGTTGTCAGGGTGGCTAACAAGAGAGTTAAAATTAAGTTACAGTGCACATAATAAAATGAGACAATGAAAACAGCATAAAATTGTGGGAGAGATTTGTCATCATGGAAAACCTGACAGGTATTATAATATTCTGAGTACCTAGTCCCAAGCAAGGCTCAGACAATTTGAAGGCATCTGGACTGGGCCAGTCACACTGCCATCGACCTAAAATTCAAGGAAACTGTAAGTAAACTTGGAAGGGATCCTTGAATTAATGCCTTTGTCTCTTGCCAATCAAATCATTCATAGAGACACTATTAGGTTTGTCAAAGACAATAGGCACTTTGCCACTGACTTCAGCACTAATAGCACTGCTGTTGGAGAATGTATGGCCCATGCTTGGTTTATTCCGATTTCTAAGGTGTGCCAAAGTACTCATCCCTTTTTCCAAATAAGTTCTGATTAAACAATCAGACAGACAACAAAGCTATTCATGCTTTGAAGCGGCCTTATTTGCAATGAGCTACTACTGTCATTCTAGTTACTGTTGTTTTTACAATCTGCATTAAAATCTAGTAAAAACTGACCTTTATGGGAAGTGAAACCCAACTGGAGTGTGAGTCAACTTCAGTTAGGGCATTCTAAATCATCCCTCTTGGTTCAACCTTGAGTGATCCAGGTATGGCCTGAAATCCTGGAGAGCCAGATGCAAGTTAACATTGACAGTACTGGACTAGATGGAGCCTTGCATTTATTTGGGCAGCTTCCTATGTTCCTGCTCGCTTAGATGATCCATGGCTTAGTGGCAGAGTACATGTTTTGCATGCGGAAGGCTGCAGGTTCAGCTAGAAAAACACTTGCCAGAAACCCTGGAGACCCACTGTCAATACGTGTCAACAACGGTGGGAAAGATAGTATTGGCAGGACTCGGTAGATGGAAATTCCTCTGTAGTATTTAAAATCTTGGCTTGGTATAATGTGCAAATCAGCTCTAGCCCTCATCGGTATAAGCATGACATGGCTAGAAGCCAAAGATTCCATTTTGCTTCATCACCTTACCACCAGCTGAGAAGTAGCAATGAGAACCAAGTTCAGAAGTGTGGGATGGGGAAGCTCGGAATACAAATGCATGACATGGAAGATGTTTGCCAGTTGGGCAACCTTCATTCCTCAAGTGTTTGTGGACTTTCTTCTGGCTTGGCTCACTCACCAAGGCAGGACCAGGAATGAGAAGAAGTCCACAAACGGTAGAGGAATGACGTCTGCAGAACTTGGACATATCCCTAGTATGTGGGGAGGAAGGAAGTTTGGAAGGAGTGGTGGAAAAACACAAGAGGGTTACAAGTGAAAGAACAAATGCCTTGACCACCAGAAAAGTACCATGAATGGGGCAAGGTAACTGCAAGCTAAAGGCCTTGGAAGCGTCTGGAAGCATTCACACATTCATCTGCCTCCTAATCCAAGTCATTAATTCAGGATGCTTAGGAAACTGCAGTGGCGATGCCCTCTAACAGGAAATAATGTTCTTATGCTTGCTTATGAGCTTTGCATCACTGAGGATAAGTAATACAAGATCTTTCTGGGCCATAGTTTCCCTTGCTCTTTACAGGGATAAACATGCTTAGCATGGGTAGCCGTCAGGGAAAGATGATGGCTTACCTTTCTCAAGCTTCCTTGGAAAATGTTCAGAAAGATCCAATGTTCAGAGATAGCCTTGAAGAGTTCAACTCATTATGAGATGTAGAGCCCTTCCACCACCACTGAAAAGTCAAGTAGTGGCTATTTAACACTGAATAACCAAGACCAGCTGCTACTTGTTTTTTTGCGGGGGGGAGGGGGAAGCACTGCCAAGGGGAACAAAAATAATTATTGTTTTGTTCAAGCCATTTGCAGGTTCGCTTTCAAACAACCTTTTTCTTGCTATTTTTTTCATCAGGTAATGATGCAGGAAATTCAGCTGCTGAAGTTCCTCTTCTCTACGGCTATGCAAGGTGCCCTGCTGTCCGTCTTTCATAGCTGGCCACCCTACAGGAACTACTGGGATGTCTTCTAATTTCCAAGAAAAGGGTTTTCTAGATAAGAGAAATATGCACCTGTCTTGATTTCAGGCACATCCTGATTTCGGGCACATTTTCAGGGGCAGGTGCATCCTGGCCATTGCGGACACTGTGGGTTGAAAGCCTCTGAGGCTGGCAGCTGCCGTCATGCTGACCCGCTTCGCTCTACCACTGCTACACCCCTGTGTTCATTCCCCACATTGCTACTACCACCATGCTCAAATCCTCCTCCTCCTCCTCCTCCCACCGAAATTTTCTCTCCCATTGCTACTCCCTGCCTCACTGCCTGCCTTGCCACCATGGTCACCTCAGGAACCCTAACAAGGAAGTGACAGAAGTCATAATTCAGAATACATTTAAAATATGAGTGTGTAAATTTAAGCACAACATTTCATGCATATCCTTTAAAAACACAGTTAATGCATTAATGGAATGGAACTGACTTATTGATGAGCATATGTGAAAATGGCATGAACCAGAAATAGACGGGTTATTCCATTCCTAACATAAGGTAGTAATTACAGACTCCTTCGTCTGTTATCTATCATTTATTTTAATTTTATTCCATTGCCTAATCTTACCATGTGTAATGCTAAAATTCTGCATACATTCAGTGAGCTTACTTCAGAGAAGACATACATAGAGATGCAATACCAGGCTGTTTTCTATTATCCTTTCCAAAACCTGAAGTACATATCTCCAAAACTGCTGCAGAATCTCACTAAATCCCACTACTTTTGGATTCCCAGAAGAGTGCTTAACTACAGAGTCTTAGCTCCATCACAAATGTCTTTATAATATTGTTTTCTAAGTCACAGGTGCTAATTAAGCACAGCTGGGCCTACATCAGCACAGCTCAACTGTGACAAATAAGCCAGCAAGAAATAATCAATTATCATTCATCACTAAATCCATTTACTGATTTTTTAGAAGTACTAAATAGCTTTGCTTATGCAGGCTGGTGCTACTTGCTCCCAGATTCTAGACAGTTGATGTGTATTACGCCACAGACTTGGGTAACAATCCTGGATACCATTGGGCAGCTTAAATCACATTGTAGTCAATAGGATATAAGTTGCCCAACTCCATGCAGGAGTGCAACCTTCATGCCAAAGTGGCTTCATTTCATATCAGTGCAGAGACAGAATTATGCCTGCAGGAGGAGAATTCTATACAGATAAAGAATTCTGTCGAGTCCATGGCTGCACCAATGTGTGTGTGGATGGGAGGTGCCATTTTGTGAGGAGGATACCAAGCAATAAAGCACATTTTTGAGGCTACTGAACTCCGACCCATGGGTTAGACTGGGACTGTATATTTTTCATTATTGCTCCCATTTCAAACAGATTTTGTCAGAAGCAAGTCCTTTTGATTTTAATGGAACTAATTTTCAAGTAAGCATGCCTGAAATCCATCCAATTATAGGTCAGCTATACTATGCATGTGAAAAATGACTTAAATTCAAAGAACCACTAGGCTCCAGGCATGGAGGGAGACACATTATTTGCCTGAGGGAAGTATTCCCCTACTTCTGTGCCTTTTTGGATTGGGACCAGCAAGAAAGAGCAGGGGAAGGAGGAAGTGAGAGAGTAAGAGATGCTAGAGTGATTCAGGACAGACAGGAAGTGGGTTTCTCAAAAACCCCCTTCATGAGTTACTCACACGTGAATTATTGTACACTCCTTCTCAAATTTCCTACCAACAAAATTAGGGAGAACCAAGGCAAAATTGAGATAGGAAAGCACTGATCTCAGTCTGCGAGAGACAAAATAATCCAGAAGTTACCCCAGTAAGAGAGAAGCACATGGCTCTTTGTAGACTCATAGCTCAGCTGTAAGACATTAAATATTGATCTCAGGATCACAACTGAGCCTCTGGCCAGAAGGCGATCACTTTAACAGTGTGTCTATGTTCCCATTGTCCATCCTAACTAATTAGAATTTAAACTTCATAAATGCTGGAAAGAGAATTCTGGGGAAATGCCTGGGAGTTATTTGGCTTTGTACAGAGCGCGGCTGCATTGAAGTGCTGCGTTTTGGCCCATTAAGCATACACACTCACATGTTTCTCATTTTCAAGGTTCTCCATAAACTGGGCCACAACAATATCCCATTCCCCTGGGAAATAAACAGGGACATTGTAAAACAGTAGGGCTAAAATTAATCCTACCAGAATTAAGAGAAAGGCCTCTGCTTCAACTCGGTCTAGGACTGTCAATGGGAGAAAGATGGAGGATGGATGAGGATGTAGTATTTATTCAGCATGGATGCAAGGGACGTTATGCACATTACACAGGTTATGTGGCGATCTGTTTGAATTGCTCCACAGGGTAACCACTATTATGTGGAACACTGTTTGTATGCAACAGCCTGGGTCATTTGCATGGCAATAGCACAAGAACCATAACACAGTGTTTGATATGGCTCACAAAGTCCCATAAAGTTGATGCGTGGAAGGTTTAGAACAGATAAAAAGAAGTATTTCTTCATACACTATATAGCGAAACTATAGAATTTGCTGCCACAGGAAGTTGTGGTGGTCACCACTTCAAGAGGATTGGACAGATTCATGGAGGAGGAGCCTATTATTTTATTGACTGACTGATTAGATGTATATCCTGCTTTTTTTCTTTTAAAGAATTCAAGGCAGCTTACATCATTCTCCTGCTGCTACTCTCGGTTTTATCCCCACAAAAATAACCCTGTGAGGCAGGTTAGGCTGAGAGTCTGTGACTGGGCTAAAGTCACCCAATTGACTCCATGGCTGAGCGGGGACTGGAACCCAGGTCTCCAGAGTTCCAGTTCTGTGCCTTTAACCAATACACCACAGACTATCAGAATCTACTAGCCTTGCTAGCTGGCAGCTACCTACTTTACTAGCGGTAGCGTGCCTGAATACATTGGCTGCTGAGGAACTTGGGCAGGTGCAGGTCTTGCACCCATTCTGCTTGAGGAATCCTGTGGGAAGCCGGTTTGCTGCTGCATATGTGCAGTGCTGGACTGAATGGTCTGATCCAGCTTGGCTTTTCTTATGCTCTTCGGAACTTATGTTCTTACGGGCAAATGCCCTGATTCATATGGTGAGGTATGCAGTAGCCACCACGACTGCCGCCTGGCAAAATACAAAATTATGTGTGCAGCATGTGCCATCAAGTCACCTCCTACTTAGGGCAATTGAAAGCACCCCAAAATTTCCTGCCCATGACAACTCCATTCAGGGTTCAAGGTGTTCATTATGGATGCAAATCCATTTCATATTTGATCTTCCTTTTCCTCTTTTGCTTTTCCTAGCATGATTGTCTTCTGCAAGCAATGTGTCTCTTGCCCTGTCATGATGTATCTGAAGTAAGACAGGCTCAGTTTTGGTTTTTTGTCTCTAAGAGGAGATCAACCCTGACTGCTCTTTAGAAGGCCAGATAATGAAGATGAAACTCAAATACTTTGGCACCTAATGAGAAGGAAGGACTCCCTGGAGAAGAGCCTAATGCTGGGAACAATTGATGGCAAAAGAAGAAGGGGACAGCAGAGGATGAGGTGGCTAGATGGAGTCACTGAAGCAGTAGGCGTGAGCCTAAGTGAACTCCAGGAGATGGTGGAGGACAGGAGAGCATGGAGGAATGTTGTCCATGGGGTTGTGATGGGTCGGACACGACTTCGCAACTAACAACAACAACAAAGAGCTCTGGCTTAATGTGATTCAGGACCCACTTGTCTTTCTGTCTTTCCAAGGTATATGCAAAGCTCTCCTGTGGCACCATGTTTCGAATACTTCTATTTTCTTCTTGTCACCTTACTTTACTATTGTAAGGTGGTTTTCACATCCATGCATTGTGATTGGGAATGTAATAGCTTGGATGATCTTGACCTTGATCTTCAGGGTTAGACTTAAGGCCAGGGCTAGGGTTAAAACATCCTTACACTTGATTATCTTTTTCTAGTTCTTTCACTGCTGCCCATCCAAGTCTCAGTTTTCAGTTTTTTTGACTGTGATCTCCCTTTGAATTGATGACTGAGCAGAGGTATGTGAAATCTTTCACAATTTTAATTTCTTCATTATTAACCTTAACGTTCTAGACTAAATTTTCCTACAACGTTTGATTCTACTTTATTTCCTAGTTTTGCATTCCAGCCTGTGTGTGAGAGAGAGTGATAGAGGAGAGATAGTTAGAGATATCAATTTCCTCTTGAATATCTGCATAAAAGTTTTCAGTTTCTTCTTCTGCAGCATCTGTTGTTGGAGTGTAGAGTGGAATGATGGTTATTTTGATAGGTTTTCCACTAATTCTGGCTTGTATTATTCAGTTGGTTTTTCCATTATATCCTCTTCCTGCCTGTGCTATGTCTTATCTCACTATTAGAGCCACTCCATTTCTTCTGATTTTGTCATTCTAGAGTACAACACTTGTGTTTGCCTGATTGGAAATGTCCCATTCCAGTCCACTTTAGTTCACTCACACCATATATTTCAGTTCATTGAAACTGAATGAAACTGAGTGTTCTTTCTTTCCCTTTCTTGCGTCATGATTTCCATTTGCCTTGATTCATATTTCTCATGTTCCATGTCCTAATTGGATGTGCTGTGCAGTACAAGACTTTCCTTTCACCTCTGTGCATGTTGGCCGCTAGACTTCCTTTCGGCTTTGATCTACTCACATCTTTAGTGACAGCGCTACTTGTATTTGCCCTTGTCCTTCCCCAGTAGCTTGTAAAGTGCCTTCTAGCCTCAGGGTCTCATCTTCTGACACTCTTTTTTAATTTTGGCTTGTTTCATAATGGTGTTTTCAAGGGAAGAAGGGGATTACCACAGCCTCCTCCTGAATAGTATTAGCTGGGAATTAGCTGATGTTGTCTGAAGAAGATCCTCTGCCAGTCTTGCCTTCCACTGATGCTACTGCTCAGTAGCTGCTTTTGGGAAGCTTCTCCACCCCCATCACCACTAAAGTTACTGTTCCTCCTGAAGAGGATGGATATGTCCTAGTTTGGTGTCTCAGCTTTGACCATTCTGCCTTGGGTAGTCCTGCTTGGAAAACAGCCCAGTGAAACTATTCTGGCCTCCTGACAGCATTGCTCTAGGTTCTGTTGACCCTCTAAAACCCCTTCACAATGTTAAGGTGTGCATCCAAGAGCAGGATACTTAAATTATACCAATTCAACTAACCTTGGATGTGTGATGGTAGACTAAGACAGGCAGGAAGCTTAGACATGGTCAGGAGTGGTTGCAGAAAATTCTCCTTGGTGCCTAAACCTGCCATTTTTGCCCTAGAAAATGGCAGGGTCAGTTCATAGGTAGTGTGCACGGGTTAATGACAGCACCTTGAAGTAATGCAGATGGAACTCAAATTCAATATTATGTTTCTTAAATTGAAGTGGACTACACATTCCATCACTCTGTATTAACTTCTGAGTCACCAGACAATATACACAGGTGTAGATACTCCATTTTGTAATAAATGTGCCTTTTAATGTTGCTTTCAAGCATGCACCAGGCAGCAGATCCCGTCTCCCACAGCTGAACAGTAGAGAGACCCTCCCTGTCCCCAAATCATCTCAGATGAGGGGATCGCATCCTCTCCTTCCTCTTCCTCTATGCATTGAAATAATGATTGAAAGCCAAGTGAATGTCATCTGTTTCTGGACCCTTTAGGACTATATATATATATATATATATATATATATATATATATTTGCCTGAGGCATCCAGAAACTTTGCCTGTTGAATGAATTATAGAACAGGAAGCAGATGGGCTGTGTATATGAAGCAACCGCTATCTGGCATGATGTGCTGCGCAATTTGGCTGCAAAGATTAAATTGAGCTATTGAATGTTTAATACACTATGCATAACAAATACAGCCACAGCCACAAAACAGCATAAATTACAGAATTGATATGCACATTGCCTTTCCTTGAAATCAATACACTGCCACAGCTCATAAGAGTCTGTTGTTTAATACACATAAAGAAGAGAAGAATTCTTCTATTAAAATGAGTTATCTGGGCTGTTTACCAAAGGCAGTGATTTAGCAGTGGCAAAGTCTATGTAGTGCTGTTGAATGCAGATGATAATACTTCTTGTCCTTGTCGGCCTATTTCATTGCTCCTATCAGTTGCTGCTGCTGCAAGGTCCCTTGGGTACATTAGCAGTCAGCCCAGGAAGTGTGTTTAAGTAATGGACATAATGTTCACATTTGCTAGACCAGCCTTCTCCCTAATCATGAATTATTCTTCCCCAAGGCTCAATTGGAACATTACTTTAGAAGCAGAAGATTTAATCCTTTTCAGCTGATTGGAGGGAATGATTACAGTATTATTTTCTTGTACAGGCTGTCTACGGTGAAGGTGCCTTTTTCTGTCCCCATCTTTAATAGGCAGCAATCTTTATTTCCCTGGAGGGAAATGGCAATGAATTCAAAATGGAATAAATCTTCAGGAATGCAAGGTGGTGGGGATGTAGATCACTGCTGGTTAGTTAATTAGTTTAGCCCTCACTTGTTTCATCTCCAAGATAGAACACCTTGTGGCAAGCAAGGAGTTGGGAGGCGCTAGAGAGGGAATAAATGCTCCCCTTCCTTAAAAAGTAGGCTGGGTTTCCTTTTCTTTAATGTGTTCTGGAAATTTGATTTTTATTTGATACAATCAATAAAATAACTGGCACGTGGCTGACTTGAACCACTCTAGGTTTTAAGGATTATTCGATTTACTGAAAGGGATTACATCTCTATATCCAGCAGAAACTGTTAAGAGATAGGAGCAGAAGACTGGAGAAGATGTTTATAGACTGGCATGGATGTGATTGGAGTTGACAGATGGAGACGTATTTACACAGTGAATCCTGCATCCTCAGAGATGAAGGGGTGGGGGAACAAATATATTCTTCAAAGGCAGACTATAAAAGACACCTTTGAACACCTGAACAGAGAAACACAGTTTGAGTTTTTAATTGTTGGTTCAAAGGAAAGCATCAGTACAATTGGTAGCAAAGTCATAGGGCCCCTGGTATTTGTGAATTGAGTTTAAAAGTGTAATATAATTTTTCTCTCAACTTTCAGGATGTTTCATATTATGTCAAGCCAAACAAAAAGGAAAGAAAAAAAAACTGCTGCTGCCATGGAATTAAAGGGTAAAGCATCTCCTCTGTGTATAAATGCAATTTCCAAATTCCCCTGCAAGTTTGCTTTCTAGGGTGTTTTCTTTTTGAAGTCATAAATATAAAGAGATATCCTAAAGAGATTAACTAAATTGCAAAAGCCTTGATGAATGGATGCCCTGCTTCTGATTGAAGCTAGACTCCCCCTCCACCCCACACCCCATCACACGCTGGCTGCCTGAGATTTATTTAAAATCCAAACCAGGTCATGTCACTTTGGCCCTGATTATAAATATATTAGGTTTAAGCGATGAATGCAGTGCCTGTAAAGCACTGGAAATCAAGAGTGCCCGGGGCTGGAATTTTTTCAGCTTCTCTATAACACTGTCAAAAATTCAAAAAACAAACAACTTTTCAAATGACTTTTACAGGAAGCATGTGTTGTTGAATAATGGCCATTTATTTGGTTGCCAAAGTGAGCCATGATAGAAGAACATGGAGGAGAGGTTTTTGGACAATATCAGGCCCAGGTTATTCAAGTTCCTTTGTTTCCATTTTTCCAGGCTTCCCCCACAAACCTAAGCAGAGCAACTTGAAAATTAAAACCCCTTGATAGTCTCCAAGTTTATTTCAGGGTTTAAGATGTGTTCCATTGCTGAGGCGTAGTGAGGGGACAACTAAAATGGCTCTCTTGGGGGCACATTTGGAATTTTGAACATGGATACTCATTCACAAAATGGTTGCCGTGCTTGGCACTGTCCCTAATCCCTCTTGTTGTTCTCTGAACCCTCTTCTCACCAGCAGCTATTCCTCTGTGTCTTTCTGTAATTCTATCAGGTCACTCCAACCCTTCTTCTGGTTGCACCACCCCAAGCCTACCCCATTACTAGACCATGGCAATGAAGTTCCTTCCTGCCCGCCCACTCCCACCCCAGAGGGCTGGAAGCACCTCAAGGGAAATGGCTGGTCACCGGTCGCCCACCATCTTTATTGCCTAAAAATATTCATCTTCAATCTTATTTATTTATTTTAAATCACAAGTACCAGCAAAACCTTTTGTGAGCACAGAAGGGGTCCCATTACCTATAGTTTTGGTGCTTTTGTCCACCGTTGCCTGTACAGAAAAAATTTTGCACTTTTTAGTTCCAAAAATGAACAAGAAAAAAGGAGACTAAGGGCCAAAATTAGCATTACGTTACATCTGTATAAATAGTTGTATCTTTTCATTAGTATTGCTTTTAACTCTAGGATAGGCGATAAGGCTGCTGTCTGGATCTTTTCAAAACCCTACCTGCCCCACTGGGTTAATGGTCCGTATGGGCAACCATGTGCCTTCTTAGAGGGGAAAAAAACACGCAGCTGCTCAGTAATTGCAGTAATATCTGCCTTGCTCTAAAACAGGATCATAATAGAAATTTACAAAGCATTGAACAGTAGGAGGAGATCACAAGTAACTTTGTCTCTCAGAGAATTTAGAGGAACCCAAAATAGATTCAGAAAAAATCTAGCCTTGCCCAAGACATTCTGAGCCCAAAACAGAACAGCAAATGGCCCACACACCACAAACTGCATAGCACACAAGGCTGTCCATATTATTTTGGCACCCCAGGAAGAAAATCCTTCAAGTGCCTCTCCCCTGAAGTAATGATGCAATAATAAAGCATGAAAGGACAGACTCGGTGCTTCCTTTTCATGATTCCTACAATCAGCTGCCTGAGGCAGCCTCCTCACTCTGCCTAATACTAGGGTCGGCCCTCGGAAACTGAATGGATGTGCTTCTTCAACAATGAGTAATGAACTGCAGGCCAGAGACTGTGTCCATTAGCGTCAATGACTTCTAATATAGACTGGACATAAGTTAGTGTAGCTCTATCGATGATTTTTGAGTGCAACAGGTAAAATGCAGCGGGAGGAGAAGTGGCTTTGCTTGTTAGTTACTGGGGACAAAGACTTACTGCGGTCCTCTCCCTTAGCGTGGATCTTTCACCTTATCCACCAAAGCAATTTGCCTGATCCTTCACCAATACAGCACGAGGGCTTCTTGAGGTATGTCCTATAGGCACCTTGCATTGCCTGTGCTCCACGCTGGCTCCAGGGTTAGGGGAGCCGCTGGGCAAGACACCTCTAAGGGCTCCCCCCTTGGCAGGTTCCCAGCTGCGTCTGCCCTCCGCACTGGCTCTGCTTGGGTTGCTAACTGTTTCAACCCTGGCACTGCAAAGCGCAACATCCTGTATGTCACCTTCAGCTTAAAAAATGCTAGAGGTGAGGTGCAAAGTCTCCAAATACATAGTGGAATGCTAGTTGCTATCTTGCAGAACCACAAAACATCCAGTCTAAAAAGACAATAAAAGATGAGCACCAAAGTAAAGGCTGCAAACAAATGGAAAGAACCACCCTGGTTAAAAGCTCTGATGAACGGATGAAGCGGAAAAACCATTCCCAGCACAGTCGGTGGATTCCTTTAGAAAGATGAGGAGCTACTGAGCGCCGAAGAATTGAGGCCTTTGAATTGTGGTGCTGGCAGAGACTCCTGCGAGTCCCTTGGACAGCAAGGCGATCAAACCGGTCAGTCCTAGAGGAAATTAACCCTGACTGCTCTTTAGAAGGCCAGATCCTGAAGATGAAACTCAAATACTTTGGCCACCTAATGAGAAGGAAGGACTCCCTGAAGAAGACCTTAATGTTGGGAACAATTGATGGCGAAAGAAGAAGGGGATGGCAGAGGATGAGGTGGCTAGATGGAGTCACTGAATCAGTTGGTGTGAGCTTAGGTGGACTCCGGGGGATGCTGGAGGACAGGAAGGCCCGGAGGAATGTTGTCCATGGGGTTGCGATGGGTCGGACACGACTTCGCGACTAACATCAGCAACCACATGAGGATGAGGAGAAAGATAAGGAGTCTTTGCTTCACAAAGAGAGGGGAGGCTGCTGGGCGCTCCAGTTTCTGCCAACACCACCCGTTCTGGCATGTGCACTTTGGGGGTTTACAGTTTGTGTTTTTAAAAAGGTACACAAGTTTAAAAGGCCAATTCCGCCTGAAAGGCTGCTACAATACACATCTCTCCCCACTGATTTGCCACATTGCCCTTATGTCCAGAACACACACAGAGAATGCTGAGAATGGATAGAGTAACGGGAGTAGGGTATATGAAAACCCTGCAGACCCCTTTTTTCTTGGTGATCTAATCTAAAGCAGCCGTTTAAACCAGCTGTACAGAACTTTTCAGCCCAAGCGCTTGTGCTCCACTGCACAAAAGCTTTTGGGAGCTGCATGCTGTGCGGAGCAAGTCAAAAGGGGTGGGTCAGGAACGCCAGCAGATGTTAGCTTAAACCTCTTATTGCCAGCTTATTAAGGCTTCTAAATGCTCTTGCTGAAATGGCTTAGCAGAGGCATTCCAACCATTTAGCATAGGGGGGAAAGCGCCACAAAAGTGAAGAAACCTTCAAGTGCTCAGTAATGAGGGAAAGAGAATGGGGCCAGGGCAAGTGGGTGGGCTCATTTAGGGGACCCCCGAGGGCCACGCGGGGGTTCCAGGGACTAGAGGTTCTTCACCCCTGGTTTAAAATGAATGCCCTCTCATGGTGTAGTGTACCTGTTACGGCATGGTCCAAGCCAGCTCTCCTGCATCCTGCTCATCCCTTGCACCCAGTGCAGGACTGCAGTCCAAAGCAGAAGCCACTTTCACCAGTGACTCCAGGATGTAAAAACAACAAAAGCAAAACATGTGTTTAAAATGCCATGAAATGCTGAGCGTGGTGGTCAGTTGCTCAGTACACAATGATTTGACCTGCCACCTTCAGAAGTTAACTCAGATGAAATCAACATGCATGTAGAATTGGTGGAAGGAAATCAACCCTGACTGCTCTTTAGAAGGTCAGTGAAGATTAAACTCTAATACTTTGGTCCCCTAATGAGAAGAAAGGACTCCCTGGAGAAGAGCCTAATGCTGGGAACAATTGACAGCAAAAGGAGAAAGGGATAGCAGAGGCTGAGGTGGCTAGATGGAGTCACTGGGTCAGTGGGTGTGGGCTTTGCTGGACTCCAGGGGATGGTGGAGGACAGGAAGGCCTAGAGGAATGTTGTCCATGGGGTTGTGGTGGGTCAGGCACGACTTTGCGACTAAACAAACAAACAAGAATTGGTGGGGAAACCTCACCAGCACGCCGTCCTCTATTCTAAAGCCATTGGCTGAATCTGGCATCCTCCTACCATTTAGAGATTCTCCTACATGTTCCCTTGCCAGTGGGGGACGCTCCACACACATTATAACGAAGTATGTTGTTGGTCAGGGAACATCCCAGGTACATCCAGTACATTTACTCATATGCTGGAGTGAGCATGTGAAGCAGAGTAATAAGAACACCCTGCACAGGAAGACCAGAAGGGAAACAAATCCTTTTCGCGTCTTTTTCTTGTAGAGAAACTTCATGACTTCAGGGGAAGTCAGGTAAACAGTCTGTCCCAGTTTCCTCTGAGGCAACATGAAGGAAACTAGGGATAAAATGAAAGTTTGCAATGCACTTTAGGCATGAACAATCCCAGATACATTTCTGGGAAAAAAGCTTATGTTATCTGTGTTATATTTCTTGAACAACAAGCCTGCTGCTAAGGGGATGCTTGGATTTCTCCGCTCCAAGGTTATGCTTTCAATGTATCCCCCTATAGCCATTTCATATTTTTCACAAAAGTGAGCCTCCAAATCCCCCACAGAGATTCTGCATGCCAGCTGTGGGAATGTTTTTTTTAAACCCTTACATACAAATAGGTCAGCAGAAGGTTGCTGAAAGGAAGGGTGGCTAAAAGTGAAGCAAAGATAAGATGTTCAGAATGAGCTGTGTGTGTCTACAAGGGGTCAGGGAAGGATTCCAGCACATCCTTGCTTTATTCTCTAGTCAGTCCTGCCTTGGCAGCAATCCAAGAGGCAAGCAGCACTATAGGGTTGCTTGAAAAAATAGCCATTGTTCTAGCACTGAATAAGTTTTGAACTATGCCACACATTTATTATTTTTCTTAATGTTTATCATATAAGAATATAGGGGAAGAAGGGAAGCTTGGCTGGATCAGGCCAAAGGCCTATCTAGCCAGCATCCTGTTCCCACAGTGGCCAATCAAGTGCCGCTGGGAAGACCAAAATCAGAATAAAAGGGCAATGCTTGTATCGGGTTTTGAGGGCCCTTAGGCAAGGTTCTCGGTGAATCTACCTTCCCACCATCACTGTCACCAGCTACTCTTGCTCCTCATCCCCTTCCTCATCATGGCTACTACTTGGTGGTTTGTCAGGGAGATACAGAGGGTGAACGTTGGCAAGGGCATCTGCCACTCCTCCTTCTCACCACCTCTGTTGTCTGCTCCAGAACAAGAGGCAAGCGAACAAGTTGGCTGCAGTAGTGAAGAGTTGGAAGAGGCCCTGAAGGCTGTCAAGACCAAGCCCCTGCTCTGCTTCCACCTTTGGTCACCCATCCAGTTGCAGTCCCACACCTTTCCAGCTTAGCAAAGGTGGCTCAACATGCTAGCTTGATGTACGGCTATGCAGCAACTTCAGCAGTTCTTGTCAGTGAGTCCCTGCTGAAGTGTGGGCTCCCAGGAGGTGCCCAGCTGTGCCTACCCGATGCCGGCGACAACCTCATTATTTTGGAGCCACTGAGATTCAGAAGCACGCTGCATAGAGCAATCAGGACTAGCAGAAATTGTCAGCCTTCTCTTCCATGAATTGCTCTAATCTTTTAAAACAATCTGTATCAGTGGTCTGCAGAAGCAAATTACATTGTTTAACTATGTGCTGTGAAAAGAAGCAATTCCATTGTCTGTTCTGAATCTCCCACCTTTTGGCCTCATTAGACATCAGGTAACCAAGTGTGCTGGTATCATGGGAGGGAAGGAAAACCACTAGCTGTTTTCTCCACACCATGTACAGTGGTGGTGTTTTATACTTCACTATCATGTTCTCAGCTGCCTTATTCATAATTTTTCAGTACTAAATAGGCTGAGACATTTCAGGCTTTGCTCACAGGCCAATTGCTCCATTCCTTTGATCATGCTAGGAGCCCTTTTCTGTACTTTTTTGAGTTCTACAATGCCCATTTTGAGGTGTGGCAAACAGATATGTACACAATATTCCTAATATTGCTGAATTACAATATTGAGCGTTTTATTTTGATGTTGTGAGGATAAAATGGAGAGGAAGAAAACCTTGTAAGCTGCCTTGGGTTCTTAAAAGAAAGGTGGGCTATAAAGTAATACTAAGAAAAATAGTTGTTCCTTTTCCTGATATGCAATATGCTTCTAGTTCTGCTTATTATTCTGCTATTGTAGTTTTAAAGAATTCCCAAGTGTTCTGGAGATGTTCAAGTTCTTTGACTTTCCCTTTCAACCTTGTTTGTACCAATTCTCTCCATTTTCAAGCAATTTCTCCTTCAAATTCAAACCCATCTGCATTGGACTTCTTATACACGGCTTTTCATAGTGCTGCATCTTCTGTTTTCAGCTGCTTTCCCCTAAGGGATCTTGCACCAAGTCCTTGGTGCCTCGTAGGATTAACACCAGGGTCATTTTCCCTCCGGTTGATTCCATGGCCAAGTGTTCCAGTCCAGAATCATTTAGAGTATTGAGAAATTTTGCCTCTCTTGTGACCTGAAGATGCATTTAGCCAATCTATGTGAGGGTAATTGAAGTCATCCATTACTGTAACACTTTCTCCTTTCTATGCATATGTAATTCTAAACCCCGTATGACTGTACTGTATCAAAAATACTAAGTGCACTTGTGATGCAGTCGGAGCATTGTACCTGGACAAGGAACATTGGAGGTTAGGCTTAGTCAACAGGCTTGACTAAGAAGTGAATTAATCTTCCATGGCAAATTGATCAGACTGTTAACATTGAAATGCCTTTCTGCGCAGCTACATGAAGTTAGAACTGCAAATAATTAGAATTGTACAAATTACAAGGAAAGGTGGGCTGCCTCAGATTCAGGAGTTCAGTGATGACATAAATCCAAATGCACCAGATGCAGTTTCTCACCAAATGTGATGCAATATTTTCAGATATCCGGCCTGCAGCTGAATCAAAGATATCTTCTTCATAAGTCCTCTATTGTTACATTTTGTTCATGTTTATCACAATTGGCTGGCAACATCCCAGGGAAAACAGTTTGTCCAGATTCCCCTTTCTGGGGTCAGAGGCAGAGTAAAAGTGAGAACCTGAGATAAGCCCCCCTTCCCTTCCAGAAAGAACTATACTGGATTCCTTCCAAAGTCAAGGAACTGACCCTGGAGAAGGAGGAAAGGCTGTGTTCCAGCAGACAGAGACGGAATGAGTCTGGGTACAATGTATGCTAAGCCTCTTCCAATCTTGTTCTTTCCCCATCCAAAGGGTGCTTGCAAGATGGGTGGAAAGGCTACCCAGAGAAAATGAAGGCAACCAAAGCACAGGGAGGCAAAGATTGGCACTCCATTCCTCCTACTTTATCAACTTCCCTGGCAGAACACAGATATCTTCAAAGCCTTCAAGTTTGGGAGCTTCCAAGCAGTGAGGCCCCAGTCCATCAAGCCTCCCAAATTTTGGAGGAATACATCTAAAATTCTTCATGGGGGGGTGGGGGAGATGGCAGCATAGAAACAAAGAGAGTCAGAAGGGGCCTCCTGGGCCATCTAGTCTGACCCCCAGCTCCAGCAGGCCCCAGGGAAGCAAAATTTAACCCATCCCAGACTTAAGTGCAATCCCCTGTGAAATTTCTCACTGACAACCACTCGGAGATGGTTTTGGACTCGTTGGGAGAACTCCCAGCGAGTTCAAAACCACCTCCGAGCGAACAAGCCGCCGCTGCCGCCTGCCTCCCCTGCGCACGCGCGCTCGCTGCTCACTCAGAGATGGTTTTGGACTCGCTGGGAGATGTCCGAGCGAGTGAGCGGGCGAGCCGCCGCCGCACGTGCCCAACACCCCCTCGCGCGCACTCGACGACGCCTCATCGGCCCGCGCGTGTAGCCGCTGCCTTTCAACTGGCCCCCTATTGAAAAATTTGAGGACTCCTGTTCTAGCTCAGGCATCTTGATTGAAGTTACAGGTGACCAGAATCTTGCGACAAATACAGACTTTCACCTCTGGGGGCAGGAGTGATATGAATCGTTTGCAACGCTGCGGAGCAAGATTATAGGCAGCAACAAACTAGGGGCTCAGAATAGCAGGAAAGGTTGGGTTGCTGAAGTATGCGAGAGCCACTTGTATTTATTTTATTTGTATCTTACCCTATTTCCATATGGTTTAATGACATCTTTTCCCTTTCAACCACTGTGTGAAAGGCTAGGCTGATTGCTAGTGTACAACATCAGCCACACTATATTGCAGGTGTTGTTTCTGCTTGCCCAGATGAAGATGTGATGGAAATTGGTCCTGGGCATATGATGATATATGATAGCCTGCCAAGGAGTCCTAAGGGTGATAGCAGAAAATTCAAATGTCAGAGAAAGAATGGCTCTAGATTAGAAACTTCTTAGCCACAATGTCAGAGCTGGATTTGGCTATGCATATATCATACAAAAAGCTTGCGTCTCCAAAAGAATTAAGAGTCATGCTGGAAAATGCACACGTCAGAGATACCTGGAGAGTACAGGTGTTTCTGTGTGAATACTCTCAGCCAAGATGGGAATGTTGGAGCAGCTAGTTTTAAAGGCCAAATTGTGCCTTGTGGTCATAAGAGTAACTGGGTGGAAGGGAAAGAACCAATGGGATAGGGTGAAGTCTGGATATGAGCTCTCTAGGAAGGTCAGGCCAGGGTATATTGAAAGTTCTGTGTCTATCAAGACATATTTTCAAATAGAGTTTAGATGGGTGTTTTTATGGGATACTGTAAATTGATGACTTGCAACAGCAGGGGTTGGTCCTGATGGCCTTCTTGGCCCTTTTCAACTCTACTATTCTATGATTACCCACATATTTTTATAAGGGAACAAACCTTAAGGTTCTTCTCTGTTGAGCCCATTTTATTGATCACAGCTGAGGCCAAGAGACAATTATACTCGCCTAAGGAATGACTCTGTAAGGAATTTCACTGGAAGCCAAGGCCAAGATCATCCACGCTATTGTATTCCAATCACTGTGTATGGGTTTGAAAGGAGGACAGTGAAGAAAGCTGGTAGAAAGAAAATTTATGCATTCCAAACATGGTGTTGGAAGATAGCTTTGCAAATACCCTGGACAGATAGAAGGACAAACATGTAGGTTCTAGATCAAATCCAGTCAGAGCTTCTCTTAGAAGTAAAAATGATAAAGCTGAAGCTGTTGTACTTTGAGTACATTATGAGAAGACAACAATCCCTGGAGAAAAGGATCATGCTTGGGAAAGCTGAAGGCAGAAAAAAGGGAGGATCAACTCTGAGATGGACTGACTCCATAAAGGAAGCCACAGTCTGGAAATTACACGAGTTGAACAGGGCTGTCACAGACAGGACATTTTGGAAACATTCATAGGGTCACCGTGTGGAGACAACTTGACAGCACATAGCAAGGAATGACCCTCTCCCTGTTGGAATGAAGAGTGGATGAACAGCATCTATTGAGTTGCAGTTACCAATTTATTTTGAACATGATCTTTTAGGCAAAATTCAAGCTTCTGAAACCAAATTAGCTTTCCTTCATGGGAACGCACTTGAGAAAAGCATTGCAAACCAGAGGATCCAATTTGAAGTTCCCTTATCATGAAGAGAGGAGAAAAATGCTTTCTCAAAGTGCTGTTCATAAGCTTACATCCTTTTATAAACTGAATGTGCTGATAAAGAGCAGCATATTTTTAAATCATTAAATGTTACCATAGTATATTCTCTCTCCCAGTATTACAAAGCAACAGTTCAGGACTATACTTAACAGCATTTCCCCCCATTCCTGCCCAGATCCTGACTTGGCTTTTTCCGTATTGTTCCAGTCCTTCCTACTTATTGTCCTCTTCTGTCTTCCTCCTGCAGCACAAGGGATCAGAAGGAATTAAACCATCGTCTCCGAGGTGCAGCAGAGTAGACAATACAACACTAAAAGCCTGGAAGTCCCATTACCACACCATGGGTACAAGTCAAATACCTACCAACTCCTCCACAAACCTCTAAAAACACTATTTATTTATATTTATATTGTGATTTATATCCTGCCTTTTTCCTACAAAGGGCTCAAGGCAGCTTACATCATCTCTCCTCCTCCATCTCATCCCCACAACAACAACCCTGTGAGGTAGGTTGGGCTGAGAGTCTGTGACTGGCCCAAAGTCACCCAGTTGGCTCCATGGCTGAGCGGGGACTAGAACCCAGATCCTCTGAGTCCCAGTCCTATGCTCTTAACCACTGCACCACATCTGTCTGAAGGTATTATACAGTGTGCCTTACTGGATGTGACACAAATCAATGATGGTAACAAGGACACAACTGTACTCAGAAGGAACAGAAGCATAATCCAACGTATGCATCTCAACTCAGAAGGACAAAGGGCTGTATTATTCAGACACAAGAATGGCCAGTAAATTATGAGACCATCCAGGCAAAATCCACCCCTTTCTAATGATAAATCTATCTTCAGATCCAGAACCCAAAAAAAGCAGTCTCTGGAATCCTGCAGTAATTCACTGCAAAAGGGGGACACTCAGAGAAGTGCAAAATTGTTCCACTCATTCATGCAGACAGATATTCACAAACTCTACTCTCACCTGGTTAGTTTGCAAGACATAACAGTCCATCATTGGTTAATTTACTCACAGACTGTGGGTTAGGCAGGGCTTGTTTAACCCTTGAATATTTCCTGCTTCACAGGAAACTACAGGAGGAATTGTGTGCTCTGAGATTAATTAACCCATGGCCAGCTGTTCTGTGTGAATCAGGACAATGTCTTTTTCACGCACAGCCAGACAGAAGCGCTCCTTTGAAGCAACATTCTTCTGGCAATGAATCCTATTGCACAGAACATCAGCTGACTTTACTCAGGATGCACAGCTACAAAAAAAAAACAGGACAATATAATTTAAATGCTTTGTTAATTGCACTATTTTAATTATGTCATATACTGTATTGTGAGCTACCCAGAGAGCCTTATGGCTAAAGGGTGCAGCATACAAATCCAATCAATCAATCAATCAATAAGATGTTGCTGCTATTAATATTATTATTATCATTATTGATAATAATATTCTCAGAGCCCCTCAAAAAAGCAGGCCTTGGAATCCAGCAGCAAGTGCTGAACAGCATTGTAAATCAACCCCTTTGTGCATAATGATGGTAATGATCATGATGATCTCCCCAGAGCAGCAGCAGAGAAAAGCAGTCTTGCAGGGATTTCTCCTGAAATTCTCCCAGCTTAGAGAAATGAAAGCTCCAAAACCCACATTAACCAAAGTGGTTAGTCTAGCCAGTCAGCCAGCCAGGCAGAGAACCCACAAAGGCAGCAATCCTGTACCTTCTTACTTGGGAGTAAACCCTACTGAATACAGTGGGGGTTACATCTAAGTAGGACTGGACTGCAAATTAATTAATTGGGCACCACAGAGATGGAAATTGAAGTTAGTATAAGTTAGTATAAATTATTTCCCCTTACCTAGGCATGAATTTGAAAGATTCATTTAAATAGTTAAGGCCCTTTATATTTCCCCCTCCCCATTCCCATCCTTGTGGGAAATTATTTTACCCACCCCCACATGCACAGATGATTTTTTCAAAAACCACATTTGCACTGTGGGGGTGGGATGAGGCCAAAACCTACAAAGGAAGAGATGATCTCATATTCCTCCCCTGCAGAAATGAATCAAGAATATCCATAACCAGCAGTGAAACACACACACACACACTTTTTCTTTTCAAAGAGGATCTTACTGGAATGACAATTGCAATCAGGAAAAGGTGCATTGCTTCACCTGCAAGTGAAAGAAGGTGGCGGCAGCATCCAGGCGTCTAGTTCATTGCCTCGCCTGGGCTCTAACCACAAGCTCCCAGGTTGGCCACGGACTCCTGGTCACTGTCACAGAAGCAGCTCAGCCAAATTGAGCTGTAGCAGCTGCACACCCACATGGCACCCTGCTGACCCCAACCGTTTCAGGGCGATCAGGACTGAATCTGAATGGCTGCCCTGTGCACAAAGATGGCCTTTTTTTCTGAAACCACCGTGCTTGTTTTGGAGGTCCCAGCCCTCCAGGAAGGAAGCCATTGCTTTTGGAAGAGTCGCAGGTGGGCATGCAAGGACGCAGCAGCAATGCCTGGTAATGGGGCAGGAGGCAAGAGAGAGGCAGGAAGCAGCAGCAGCTCTGTGTCCTGCTAGCTCCTAGAGACCAACCATGTCTCTGGTACAAGGTCTGGGAAAGTCATGATGAATGAAAACAGATCTTGTTTCTGATCTATTGGCACCAAAGTCTTAAAAAACGAATAAGGGTAGATGATGGTCAGGGAGAAGAAAGGCTGAATGTCCAAGCTAGCACTCAATGCCACACCTTCCCCAATTCCACAGATACCACTTCTAATGTGGAGAGCCAGTGTGGTGAAGTGGTTGAGAGCATGGGACTGGACTCAGACGATCCGGGTTCTAGTCCCCGCTCGGCCATGGAGCCAAGTGGGTGACTTTGGGCCAGTCACAGACTCTCAGCCCAATCTACCTCACAGGGTTGTTGTTGTGGGGATAAGATGGAGGAGGAGAATGATATAAGCTGCCTTGAGCCCTTTGTAGGAAAAAAGCGGGGGGGGGGGATGTTCCTGCTCTTTGGAGAAAGAACTAGCCAAGACCATTGAACAAAATATTATTTCACCATCTCTCCCCAAAGGACTTGGTTTGGAGAGTCCTGGTAAAATTACCCACTGTGATGAAAAGTTAGATCATGCAGTCACAGTGCTACACCCCACGCTTCCCACTTCCCACTTCTCCCTACTCAGATGTTTTCAATATATGGGTAGCTTGGAGATCTGTTTTTGGAGACAACTGGCTCGGTCTTTCTGTCCCTCCAAATCCCAAATCTTCTCAAGTGTTCAAATTCAGATTTGATCCATTTTGGCAAAAGTTGCCATTTGGACAGCTCCTGAATTGGTCCAAATCAGCCTGATTTGGTTCAAGATTTGGGATTCTGCTGAATTTGAGGCACACCGCTATGATTAGTATTCCTTTGAGTAAGTCCGGATGAACATTTCTTCACCACCTGATGACTGAGCATTCTCGTTAGATTTCCAGATGCCCATTAGTTCAAGTCAAGGTAAGTATGGCTTTTCTGCTAAGGGTTGCAAGCTGCCAGTGGGCAATGTTGAAGGGAGCACTGCGCGAGGGCGGAGACAAAAGGGTGGGTCAACCATCGTCATTGTCTTCCTGTCTCTCTTCTTTCAGATCCAGTAGAAGACGCAGATCACTTTCAGATCCAGGGAAGGCACAGATCACTCTTGCCAAACAGCTCACCTGATCCACTTGCAGAAGTCTCCGTGAAATTGAGCTGAGGCTGTGAGTTGCCCACCCCTGTTTTAAGGGATAGCCATTATTCAAAACATCATGAAAGAATGTGAGAGAACATAAAAGAAGCCAGGCTGGATCAGACCAGGTCCATCTAATCTAGCGTTCCATACACATGGTGACAAACCAGCTGCCCACAGGGTCCCTTAAGCAGGATGGGTACAAGACCTTCTCCTGCTCAAGCTCCTCAGCAAGAAGTATGTGTAGACAGGCCACCTTTGGTAAAGGAGGCAGCACACAGCCAGTAAGGCTAGTGGCCACTGAGAACCTCCTCCCTTATGCATCTGTCCCATCCAGATTGACAGCCATTGCTACTCCCCGTCAGCAAATTCCATAGTTTCACTATACACTGTGTGAAGAACTACTTCCTTTTATCTGTCCTAAACCTCCCACCAATCAGCTACATGGGATGACCCCAGGTTTCGCTGTCCCAGCTGTTGTACCTGCTCCTCATAGGACAGCTGCCCCAGCACCCTGATCATTTTTGTTGCCCTTTTCTGTACTTTTTCCAATTCAATAATGCCATTTTTCAGGCAAGGCAACCAGACAACGCAATATTCCAAGTGCAGTTGCGCCAAAGATTTGTATAAGGGAAGTAAGATTTTGGCGGTTCCATTTTCTATTCTATTCATAATTATGCTTTGCATAGAGCAGGAGTGGCCAGACTTGCTCAGTGGAACAGCCACATACAGCAAATGTCGGATGTATGAGAGCTGCAAGACATGAACCAATATTTATTTATTGAATCATTTATTTAGCATTATGACTTTATGAAAGTGTGCTCGTGCTTATCAGTGCATGGTTTTTTTAAAATGTGCATGATAAGACACACAGGCACCTTGGACAGCAACTGTGGGATGTCCTTCCCAAAGAAATGGACCTTTAGAAACAAGAACTACTCAAAATTAGTGTAATATTAATTTTAAAAAATAGCACGGGTTATTTATTTATTTATTTATACATGTATTTATAGGCCGCCTGTAATTGCTGAGGCCTTCCTAGGCAGCTTACAATATATTCAACATATTAACAAAGTAACACACATTAAAACCAATTAAAACACAACCGTTTTTTAAACTGTTGTCACTGACAGAATCCTGGCAATCACGGATTAGTGAGAAGTGCCGAGAATGCTTTGTTAGAATCCTACCTTGAAACCGCATCCTACCAAGATCCTGCAAAGGAGCTGCAAAAGGGACGAGCATGCTGAGATGAGCTCTCGCAAGGCCGTTAGCCAACCAGAGGACGGCAGTCTCAGGAGGGCAGCGATGCCTGTGCCATTGCTGGGATGCGGACTGGTGGCTGGGGACAGGAGGGGTCTGAGCCCTCCGCCAGCAACAAAAGAAACTCAAAGAGCCACATGTGGCTCCTGAGATTCGGTTTGGGCAGCCCCGGCATAGAGCTTGCCTTCTTCACAGCAACTGTGCCCTGGGCTGACATTGTCATTGAGCTATCCACCCATCCCAAGATCCCTTCCTTGCTCAGTCGCTGCTAGCTCAGATCCCGTCAGTATATATTTGAAGTTGGGATTTTTTTGCCCTGACATGCATGGCTCCACACTTGCTTATACCGAACCTTATTTGCCATTGTGATGCCTTTTCCTTCTGTTCATGATGCAAGAAGCACCGACAGGTCCCATTTAACTTGAAAACAAGCTAGATTTGAACTTTTGGATGTCCCACAGCCCCTACAGATGCTTTTTAAATGATTAATTATGTTTGGCCCCTGTGGTGGGTGTCCCCCACAAGAGCATCTGTGGCAGAAAATGCCCCCCATACCTCTCACAATTTCCCCTTTCCTCCTGCCAGATAATATTTTGGAAAATCTGATCAGCATTTTTTCTCAAGAAAGAACATCTGATAACAATTCTAATCATATAATTTTTATAGCAATCTTGCAGAGCAGCTGTGTATAAATATTGAATTTCCAATTATCAATTTACTCTGTACTGGCTATACAAGCTATTAAATATTTGAAGTAGATCTACATAGAGATGACATCTGTCTGTAAATTAATGGACCAGTGCTATGTGCTGGTGGTGTTAGTGGCCTGCTATGAAGTTCGTGGGATGATATTCAGAAAAAGAAGCTATTCCTTGGGTCCTCTGCTCCTAAATAAGCAGAGACAGCTTGTAGGAAGAGGGGAGGAAAAAAGATTTGGAGAAGAAAAATTGATTTGGGCTTCCATTTCTGCTGAGGCATTTTACATAGAGCAGCAAATTTCATCGTGGAGAAAAGTCATAAAGATGATGAAGCACAATATAATCTGAATGGCATCACTGATGTGTGCACACCTCTTTCTCAGCAC
The DNA here is from genome assembly GCF_004798865.1 of Varanus komodoensis. Lineage (NCBI taxonomy): Eukaryota > Metazoa > Chordata > Lepidosauria > Squamata > Varanidae > Varanus > Varanus komodoensis. Next base: position 45,003,230 of record NW_025336087.1, on the reverse strand, counting down.
TCAAGCAGTTCTGCAGAGTCCCTAAGAGAAATAAACACTGGAGGGAGTTGGTGGAAAGATAATAAATATCCCTGTATAAAAGAACTGCATATCAGGGCAGAGATAAGCTAAAATGTTTAAAAGCCTGTTCATGCTTTTTCAATATTCATGACTGTTGAGCTGGTATTTTCAACGGCTAAATTTCAACAGCTGTTTTATTTAAGCTAAATAAAATAGCTTTATTTACATACCTTAGAGTTATTATGATTAAGAATCGAATTAGAAATATAGAGAACAAAGTGGGGAAAGAGAAGGGAGGGCGAGCAGCTTGATACGTATGTTGCTGTAATAAAAGGTGAACAACTTTCAATTAAACCACATTCGTAGGACCAACCTGGACATGATATTAATTGCCTGAATACAATTGCACATAAAATGCCTGAATACATTCAATGTGCATTTTAAAAAGTAAATATCAGCTACAGGGAAACTTGCAGGCCCAGAATTGGATGGGGAAGAGGACTACCTCTTTCCTTACTTGCAAGAGTACAGAAAACCACTTCTCAAGCTGCTGTTTCCATTAAAATGGGAGATCTCTTTGGCATGAGTGGCGATCCCTTGAAATGTAAATAGCGGCTTCAGAAAGCTGATCTTTGTTAAGATTGTGGCAGGGAGTTGAAGGGGCTGTTCCCATAATTGCTGACCAGCAGCATGGTCTAAGAAGCCATGGTGGCTCACCGCATGCATTGGCCACTGTTGGGTGACTTCACGCCACACAAGGAGCCATGTTAGAATCTTACCATAGTGGCTCTGTTGTATTGTCCAGACCTAGTTGTGCAGTTCCTCCACAATAGTATTAGCTTTCTGGAACCATAAAAAGAAACAATGGTCTGCCCTAGGTTTTCCACTCTTCACTGTAGCTTCTCCAGTTGACTGGACCTGGGATTGCCATTTCACCATTTTTGGTATGAAAATGCCACAGAGCCCCATGGAAAGAGTAACTAAGGAAGTGGCCATTACTTTCAGAAACAGGGAGAAAGCAGGTAAATGCATGGAGGGCAAAAGAGAAGAATTATGGTGAATTTATTTTCATGTAATAAAAATGAAACCGCTGGGAAGCGTCACCATGTTTTTTTTCTTGACAATGGCTTATTTTATTTTCTGAATTCAGACATCAGAATAAACTATGGTGGGTTTATTAAACCCTTCTACAAGCCATGGCTAACTGAGGTTGAAGAAAAAGTGCTGGGTTCAAACAAAGCACTAAGCCACCATGATATAGAAACAACCATCATTTAACAGGATGGCTGGCTTCAGTTGTCATGGCAAAAAAAAACCTTGCAGAGTCTTCCATGGTGTGTGGATTCTAGTGCACACTTACTGGTCAAATAATTGTGTGGTTCCCTGGGCAATGGGGTTTCTGTGCTTCCCACTCTGTCCTCTGCTCTTGCCATCTATTATAGGTGTCCTCAAAAGCAAAATCTCCTTCATTACTGTATTGCTTTCTATAGACCTCTGCAGACTCATCTTGATTAGTCCACTGAAGTTTAGAAGCAGGTTCTCCTTCTTGCTTCTCCCGAGTGTACCTGTATTTCTGCTATATTTCCTATCCCCTCCAGTGTCCAGAGGGGACTGTTTTTACCCACGCTCTCCATTTGCAAATGTAAACAGGGAGATGTGTATGTTGCACAGCCAATAGGAACAAAGCAGGTGATGACATGTGTGTTGCTAAGGGGCTGAGGTCAGCAAAGAATGGATAGCTGAGCAGTCACTTCCATGGTCACTCTTTCCACAGCACTTTATGGTGCTTCCACAACAAGCATAAAATGTAGATTCCAGGTCTGGATAACCACAGAAGCAGTGGTGACACATGGAAACCTTAGAACAGACCATTGACTCACTCGGTGGTTTGGGGAAACTAAAGGGACCATGCAAAAATGCCATGACTAGGTCTGGACAACATGACAGAACAACAAGGGTAAGGAAACACTATGGTTCTACATGATGTGTGAACCCAGCTGTTGATTCAACAATGGAAAACATGACTAGGTTCCAACATGAAAACCCACCAGCCACTAAGCTTGAAATTCAAGCCCAAGATGATCACTTCCTACCTGTGTTGCTACCTCTTCCTCATTGGTCCACACACACAGGGGCTGGATGGCAGGTGTGGCTCTTGCAGTTGCTACACTTTTCAAGGGACTCCGTGTTGGTTGCATATCAGAACTCTGAAAAACACAATCCTGGGTTCAGACAACATGACAAGCCAAGATGATATGCCTTGTGTTATGGTTTCTTATTGTGGCTTCTTATCATGGTTTCTAAAGATGAACCTTACCATAGTATAATACCATAACTGGGTTTGGACAACACAACAGACCAAGAATGGTAAAAAACCACCACAGCTTGTTGTGTTGTCCTAAGACAACCACTGTAAGGCTAAGCTGAAAGCTAACGTGTAACAGGGCAGTTATTTTATTCATTAAAGATGAAACTTACCATAGTATAAGATAAAGTCCAAAGATAAACACATATTTACTTGATTTTAAGTAAATATGCCTAGTATTGAGCATTAAGGCTGCAATACTACTCTGAAGGAACACAGTGGCATTGTCTTCTGAATAAACAAGCATAAGATTACACCACATGAACCTTCAGCCTTTTCACAAAAAAGGAAATCAGATTTGCTCCCAAGATGTAAAATAAAAGCACAAATAAGTATAGTAATGATATTCTAACATTGCAATATCCGCTGGAGTATTTCCCTGTAAAAAAACTGAAAGTGGAAACTCTAGGAATTGTTTTCATAAGTTCTTCTGCTTTCACAAATATCTAATTAGTCCCACATTGACTCCTTTACCAGGTAGACCAATAAATTACCATGCAAGATTTTTAGTCTAAGTAAACCCCCAAAGTTATCTTGATAGTTGCCAAGTTTTTAGCATTGGCAGAGAGGACCAGAACAGCTGGCACGCTGAAGAAAAAAGGTGATGGAGATTGTGGGGGGGGGGGGGGGGGCTTGTACACTTGGTGTCAATTATTTATTTTTTTAATTCCATTTACATCCACTCATAGTTTTCTTCACTTATTTGCATGAAGCTTCCACTTAAATGATGTTTTTTCTTTCCTTTGCTCTAAGAAGGTATCTTACTGATTGTATCTCACTGTGTTTATCTTAGGACTATTGATGGATATTTAATGAATAAAATAACTACCCTGTTACACATTTGCTTTCACAGACTGATTGCTGTGAAATAGTCTATTAGGTTTGTCTTAAAGTGTCACCTGGTTAGATTCGCAGACGTGGACAAAAGGATATGAGTGTATTGTAATTATCTGCTGAATGTCTCCTGCTCTGATTCCCAGAGGGTTGCTCCTGAAGCTTCCAGTCACGTATGGAAATGGCAAGTAAGCATAAGAAGCTGTCTCCATCATCATCATTATCACCATCATCATAATCATCCTACTTAGTTAGTTGGGTGCTGCTTTTCCACAGATTTGTGCCCAAAGCAGCTCACAACACAAATAATGAACTATAGCAAATATCATTCAAAAGCTATCAAGCAGCAAGGAATATAATATTATTCCAAAACCACAGTAGAAACCGTTACAAATGACCATAATTTTGGCAGCTCAAGACACAATAGAAATATCCATTCATACCACCTCCACTAAAACATTACAAATAGACAAACTAATCCAGCACCTGGGCAATAAACAGATGGAAGAAGAAAACACAACACTGAAATACAGCATCTCCATTCTGCATGTGGGCTCTCTGCAACTTGCCAACAAAGCACAGGTTGGCAGCCATCCCTTCCTTCCTCCCAGTTCCTACTGTATCTTCTGTCCTAGTTCCTTCCCCATCTCTCATGTGGGGAGGTGCAGATGGCCAGCCATGTTTCAAGCCCCACATAACCACAAGTTTTGACATTAATCAGCCATTCTCCATCAGGCAGCTTGTTGCTTATCCTGCCCACCCCATAGTTTTCTTTTGGCCAAACAAGTGGGCCATTTCCAATCATGGGCCATAACCCAGTGATGGTGCACCTGCTTTGCACACCAGAGGTCCCAGCTTCAGTCCCTGGCATCTTGAGAAAGGGATGAGAACGAGCCCTGCCAGACTGCACTAGATAGAAAAGGAGCAGGTTTGGAAGTTTATCTTGTAAGTTTACTTATCTGTAAGTTTATCTTGGCTTTTCTATCTGCCTCACACCACCCACCATCTTGGGGCCTGATAAAGTATGCTGCCAGAAGACCAAAGCTGAAGGGAGTTTCTGGCACAAGGCATCAGAAGCTGTGGGTGAAGGGTTGCCTTGGGAGACTGCCCAAGTCATTTTCTGCAGGTACCTGTTTTCTCCACACGTGCCTCCTTGTATGTTTGTAAATACAATCAAAATTACAAGCAAAGATGCCAGAGATCTTCCGTGCTGTTTTGCCTAAAGGGAAATCAATCCTGAATTGCTGCCCCTGAAGCATCCTCCCCACAGGGAATCTGTGTGCAAATAACATTTTAATTTAGAGAGCACAAGGTGATGCCCACAGGTGCCAAAGAGCCATAAAAGAGTCTTGATGCAACATGGATAAAGATTCAGAACCCATTAATATTTGAATGAAATAAAGGATCCCACATAGCAAGTATTGCCGGTGTGGTGTGTTTCCAGCCCGATCCTGTTCATGTTTACTCAGAAGTACATGCCACTTAGATCAATGGGGTATTATTCCTGAGTAAGCGTGCATAAGATTCCAGCTTGGCAGCTTGATCTTATGCCGTTTACTCAGAGGAAAAGAAAATGAATAAAATGGGCATTATCCCATAGTCAGTGAGAATAGGATTACATCTGTGCAATCTGAAACCAGTCCTACTGTGTTTAATGGATTTATTTTAATATTTTTCAAAGGATGCATCTCTTGGAGTCCTTTATTTTAATAGCTCATTAGATATTAGCTCATTAAATAATAATTTAAATAATGAATTACTTAATAGCTCATTAAATAGTATAAATACATAAAATCTATCATTTAGCTTCTTTGCATGTACATGTTAGAATTAGTCTTAGATTTTCTTGTCTTCATTTAATTTTATTGTAAATCAATATCAGGTGTTACATTTTGTAACTCTGCCTTTTTTCAGTTCTGTACAAATGACTCTAGACAATGAAATTCTGTGTGCATTGTGCAAGCATATCTCTTCACAACTGCAACTAGAATTTGCTTCCTTCAATCCCAGAATGGACAAACCACACTGTAATCCGGCTATGGTCACTTGTAACTTCCTGTCCAGATGTCATCTGAAAGAATAAATGGTGTATTCTCAGACTTTGCTAGGCACTTTGATTTTTTGTTATGGAACTATCCTAATGATTTGAGGCCCCAGTGAATTGGTCAGAAGGGCCAGCTAACACATTACACAACCAAGAGCGAGTGCATTTACACAACACAGCAAAGCATGTTGGCTCGTAAAATGAGGGGGGTGCGGGGGGGGGGGCTGGTTGTGTTCTCTGAATCTGGCAGCATGGTTTGTTAACCACACACAAGCCAGCCTTCCCTTATAAACCACCATGGTTTATTGTACTGTGTGAGCCTAGTCCTGGTTATACATCACAAATCCAGACTTTGTGGCACCAATCATTGTGGTTTCCTCATAGACTGAATTTGAACTGGTTTGAGCTGTTTATTAGCACAGCTGAATAGTCCTTCCTTTAAGAAATATTCTAACAACGTCGATACCCCTCTGGGTTAGTCAATCCAAAAACACCTTTATATTTGTAATGCTGTTTTGGCACTATATACATGTGAAAACTGATATATAATACTAAGTTGTAGCATTACCAAATACTATATGCATGACCTATGGCCTGTTTTCCAATAAGTTAACCAAAGCAAGCATAATTGCACTGTTTTGTGGCAGGTACTTAACACAAATCCCATAATAATGTGTTGGAGCACTGAAATGTTAATAAATGCGTAATTCCTTAGAAAAGTCTTTATTAAGTCATCTGTGTGTCCTAGTAATTAAAGAATGACATTGAGCAAATAAAAGGGATCTCTCGGAAGGAAATTCAGTGCTCATGATCCCTGCTTCCACCCCATATTCCTTCTGGTGATTTTTAAAGCCTTTATTTTAACAAAAGAAGAAATGCTGCCAGTTAATATCACTACCCAAGAGCGGCTCTTCTGCTTAAACAAAGCCTCCAAGTTCTGTGGCTTCTGAAAAACAATTCAGCATTCTTTTGCTAATTTGCAAACTCATTGCTGCTCAAGTAATCCAGACAGTCAGAACTTGAAGGGCAGCTGGTGCTCTTATGTAAGTAAACAGAGAAGGGGAAATGGGGCCAATATAAATCAGCATTCAAGAGAGACTCAAAGCAAGGTCTTCAATGTGTGTTTGAACTTTTTTCCAGTTTACTTTCCCTGAGCTTGTTAAGATAACGTGCCATAATTTGAGGGTCAGATGCAAACTGTTTACTTTATGGTCCAAGGGACTGTAAGAACTGATACTCTTTGTAAAGCAACATAGAGCAGCAGTGCCAGTTTTGTTTTGTTTTGTTTTTAATGCTTCCTTCCTCCTCGTTTTCATTAAGAGCAACTTTGGACACAGCACAGATGCATTCGGGGGGAACGGAAGTAAATGCAGCCCACTTCCTGTCTCCATGGATCTCTATCTCATCCCAAACAGAACATTTCCACCCCTCATGTGAAGGGGGATCTGCAAACACCAGCTGCAAGGAGAGCCCGTGCATTTTCCCCTGGGATACATGCAAAGGTTTAAATTTAGATAACATGGAGAAGTCAAGCCATAAACAGGACATGAACGGCACTTGAACGGTTGCCAGTTGGTGTTGGCAGTACTGGGCTAGGCAGAGCAATAGTCTGGCTCAATATAAGATTGCTTCCTTCATTCCTGACTTTTTGCTTTTCCCATTCTGCTGTTATATAGGAGGCGGAAATGTATGGGTGAAACCAGTTGTGAGGCATCTTCTGAACGAAGGCCTGGGGTTGAAGAGGGGCAGCTGAGTGGGGAAACGGGACATGAAACTGGCCATGTGTTTCAGGTGATAGATAAATGCTGCAGAGCTGGTTGGCAACTATAACCAGCCTCAGCCATGTGGCCAATGGTGAGGAAGGGTGAGAGCAATACATTAAAATATATATTGCTGGAGGGTCTTAGGTTCCCTACGCATGGTATAATGCAATGGCATATGATTGCCAGGGTGGCATGTCCTTCCACAGAGGGATCTGGTGATTTCAGGGTGCCAATTTCTAAAAGACAAAAATCCAGTACCAGAGTAGATCCCACAGCTAAAGTGACAGAGTCAAATATGTCTGAAACACACATATTTTCTTTTAAAATGGGGAGCAGGGGTTGCGAGGAGGGGACAAGGACTGGAAGATCTTGCATGCGACATTTTCTCCATCAGAATGAGTGAAATAATTGCTTAAAGACAGTGCAAAGACAATGCAAATTATACTGTTACTGAGGTCCTAGACTGAAAGATCCTGTGAAGAGTTTCTGCTCTTCTGCTTCCTTCTGCAGGTTACCTGTGCCCAATTCATGAAAGTTGGACCTTGAGCCAGTGCTGCTGTGCAGCCTCAGGACAAGGTCAGAGGATGGCCATGCAGTCTGCTCTGTGCATAATGCAATGCCCTGAAAAAGCTAGCAGTCGGTCGTGGTCATGGGGAAAGGGAGGTTCAGGCATGTAGTCGGCCAACTGAGCTCCCAACTGCTGGCTGTTAAGTGAGTTAGAGGTAGGAACAGGTACAATTACCAAATAAGCCTCATTTTTAAACCAGGCCTGGAGGATTTGGGGTGTGGTGGTTAGAGAATGCAGGAATGTCAAGCGCAAAAGGGGATGGAGACTCCCAAATGTAATTGCTTTTTTTTAAAAGTCTGTAAAGTAGAGATTAAATAAATTAAAGATCATGATTATAGCCTTATTCTCTGTGCTATAATCTGTGCTATTTATTCTCATCAAAGCCCCATTGATGTCCTGTGTACCATTCACTCCTAATTTTTCTTTTATTATTATATATAGAGTACCGTCAGTGTGCAAGGAGCATTACACACTAAAATAGGATAAACAGAAAGGATTGGTCGCTTGAAGCCAAACTTTACAGTTGTGTGACAGGTCCACGAAATTCCAATTTCTTAGGTGAAGGACTTGGCGGAATTTAACTGTAGTAACTGAAGTCAAACTTGTAGGTCATGGAGGCCTTCTTGGTTTCCTTTGGTATTGTCTGGCTGATCTCTCACCACACTGTTGGGCTGGGCTAGTTTCCAACATACTTCTAGGGACTGCACAACTTTACCCAAAAGTAAAACAGGCAGTTAAACCATGCAGTGGTGAGGAGCTGCAGCTGTCCAAAGAGGTTTCTCATTATCCCCATGGGCAGCGTACAGAAATCATATAAGCATTCATTTTTGCTTTTTTTTCTCCTGAAGAAACTGGCCCTGAACTCACATGGTGTGTTCAGCCATACCATTAAGGGGAAAACTGCTCTCACATTTTTCACTCACAGTAGCAAAGGTTCATTTTGTTCCAGGCCATCTGGGACCACGTGGCATCAGCATATGCCATTATTTGGCATGCCTGCAGTTGTGACAAGAAATTAGGGAGGTTACTTACACACCATCACAAAAAAGGGGAGTGTGTTGCCAACATCTAGGACAAGAGGCATCTCACGTTTAGAAACAATGGCAACAACTGAAATAGACCTGCCTGTTTTGCTTCATCTGTTGTCCAGGTGCCAACCACTGATGGGCAACTTCAAGGCCCTTGTGCTCCCTTCTGGGAATGCTTTGTTTGCAAACTTAACTTGGCACCTAGAATCTAAGTGTGTCCTCTGTGAAGTAGGCCACCTGGCCACCCTACGGAAATTTAGTTTAAAGGTGGGAATTTGATTCAACTGCCTTCTCAAATCTGAAAGCTTGCCGCAGGGCTAGGAGGAGAACAGACTGGTCTTTCACCACCACCACCACCACCCCGCCTGGATAATTCCAAACAGCAAGCTGACTATTTCCTGTAAACGTGAAAGATTGTTATCCTCATGGCATGACTCAGGGAAACCAGCCTCTCAACTTTAAAGAGTGGTTTGATCAAGATACTATTGAGTGCACAGATAGACAGGCTGATTAGTTATGCAATGTTAACTATCATCACTGTGACATGAGATAAGGCGGCTGAGATGGCCTTGCATTTGTTTGTTTGAACTAGTGTCGGATCAAGGCTCAGAGATATCCCTTCCTCTAGAGCCAGCTTGGTTTGTTGTGAGCAGCTTTCCTCCTTAATTGTGGGATCACAGCTATGCATGAGTAAACCTGCAGAGCAAGAATGCACAGGGAGGGGGAAGAAGCTACTTCTCGCTTGGTGTAATCGCACTGAAGTGGTTTGAGGTTGTTGTGCATTGTCTGAGCTGAAATTAAAATGGGAGATGACTCGTCAAGTGAAGGACTTTGCCAGCTGTTGGTTCCACCGCAGAGGGTATGGGTGGGAAGGAAAAGATTAAAGTGCAGCTGGTCTTCTATATGTATTTTCAGTGGCTAATATGAAAGCAAGAATGAGCCTCAATTTGCAAATCCATCTTTATGTAAACAACCACAGGAACGTAGCAGAATGTCATAATTAGCAGTCTGCCACTCCTTGTGAAGTCCATAAACAAAGGAGAAGGAGCTTCAGAAGCTAACATAATAGACGCGAGGGAATAGCTCATATTGTACCAAAATATCTAATCTCAATCTCTGGTTGAGAAAAAAGGAGAAACACCAGTTATTAATTGCATTGAAGTTTATAGAAGTAATGTAACCAGGCTTCTTATCTCACAGCTACGATAATAAAAAGCCCACAAGGTAGGAGAATGAACCTAAATAGATAATTAGAGTACAGTGCATTTACAACCTGAAGACATTCAATTAGTATGTGGTCGTTTAATAAAATCCCAACCACTGCAAAGTCTGAGGCCTTCCCCAGTCCGGCCTTTCTTATGGAAAGGAAGCATTTCACAGGAAGATTAACTCAGACACACAGAGGCAGATTTTGCTTCATGCAAATAGTTCTTGACATTAGTTTGACCTCAAGGATTACATCTTTATTTAAGTCTTTATTTAAAGATGAAATAAATCTTGACATACCAAAGTCCACATGGTGTACTCCTCCACTCGTCCGTGAACCTGAGAATCCATTGCCTCTATTCCTGAAGCTCCCAAAGTCATGCCTGTTTGCAGAGCTGTTGGAGATGGTCAAAGTCAGGCCTGCTGTAGGACATCTGGACTAAGCGACTGTCCTATGTTCTACATGGGGTAGCCCTTCAGAAGTCTCCAATCTTCAGGTGGTCCAGATTACATGACTCCGTTGTAACAACAGCTGGATGGATAGCATAAGTGCTGGTACCTCTAGGTCTTAACTGTAGGCTACCTCAAAGACTGCCTTCTTTCATAAGAGACCTCCTGACCTTTAATGTCATCTTTTGGAATTCCCTCCTTCAGACTTGTGTTTGGTGGTGATGTGAGGGAGGAGAGCCTTCTTGGTGGTTGCCCCCTGCTGAAATGGGCTATACAGGCATCCTCTCTGATGCTCTTGCACAGGAAAGGAAAATAATTTTTATTCAAAAGTCTTGCCATGGGTCTGTTGGGTTGGGTACTGTTTTTATTCTTTTATTTATAGTAATTGTGCTCTTCATTGTACTTTTCATGCGTTTTATTACTGCTTTATTTAAGTTTTTATTCATCTACCATTGTAAGCCACCTTGAGTGTTATCTTCTTGGTGGAAGGGTGCAGTAAAATCAAATCAGTCAACCAAATAAAACAGTAAGTAAGTTGTCTCCCCGTGCATGGTGATGCTCTCCACTCCTCTTTCTGCCTGTGTCTGTATAAATCAACCACATAAAAGTACCTGCACATCTCTGGATTTTTCTAGTTGGTCCAACATGTTCTCTAGCCAAGGGCCGTGCCATTATTCCGCTCACTCTTGCTTGGTAATAACCAAAGGGCTCTGCATGAGATGCAGCAGAAGATGGTTAAGAAGAGTACTGTGACATTGTCAGGCTCAAAGCTTAAGCTGATTAGTACAGACATCATGGGCTTCTTTTCTAATGTATCCAAGACAGTGTCCTGAGAAGAAAGTATACGTATCTTCAATGACTCTCACACTGAGCTCTGCACAAAGAGCTTTTCCTGCCCTGCTTTTCAGCTTTCCTTTCCCCTAGGTGACACTGTGCCATAGGAGCACCACAATGACATTAGTCAGAAAATAGGTTTCCTTCTGCTTTCTCAAAGCGACGTTCCATGTTCCCCTGTCTGAAACCTCCACAAAGGTGCTGTTTAAAAACAGAAGCAAAGCTAGAGGGTTATGCCATTATCTAAAAGCATAAAATAAAAAAATGAACGAAGAAGGATGAGTGCATAATAAATGCCTCATGTAGAAAAGTTTATCAAGTGTTTTTGGCTTTTGGATTATATAAACAAGATTGGTATTTATTCCTTTGTTTGTTTAATCTCTATCCTGCCCATTATCCAATGGCTCTACACAGTCTATAATAACTTCCTGACCTTTTAAATCACTACAGCCTATAGCATGTTATCTGAAATTTCAACTAGTTACTTAACCTATATAATCATTGCTGCTACATTAAGAAAACTGTTTTGTATTGAACTAGCAAAATCTGTAACCTTATAAAAATAGAGATTTTGCAACTGTCCAAGTAAAGGTACCACCATGATAAGATAAGGATTTACTTGGAAAAGCCAACTATTTCTAACATGGTGAAAGGTTTTGAAATGTCTCTGTGTAGCAATGATTTAGCTAGACCACAAAGGAAACCCAAAGGTTAAAGGCAGCTTCAATTTGTTATTCAGTCTGAAAGAGATACGTTGCCTGTCCTACATAGGCCTTGTAAGCAAAGAGCAATTCTGCAACCCTGCGGACATTTCCTGGGGAATAAGCCTCATTGAACTCAGTAGTATTTACTGCTGCATAAACATGCATAGTTCTCAGGCAAGGGAGATGCTCGATCCCTTCTGAACCAGCCTCGATTCTTTTTCAGCTCAGACCATCAACAGCCAGGGCCAGTGTTAAAAGTAGGCCTGGTTGCGCACCTGCCGAGGTCCCATTCCCCAACAGGGGCCCACTGGCAAGAGCTCCCTGGAATTGCTCTCCTCTTCACCATTTCAGCCACCTTCTCCACCTGCGGCTCACTCTGGCCAAGACCGTGTCACCGAGCTGTCACTGCCTGCCCGCTTGTTCATCGGCGGTCTGCCATGCACTGAAGCAAGTGGCAGTAAAGATGGGAAGGAAGATGAGGAGCAACAGGAACTGGACAGAGCAGACTCCCTTTGCATGGAGAGTCTTGTCCAAGGACCCTGCAAATCTGAGGCATCACTGACCAAAGCCATGCTTCAGGCAGCCCCACATTCAAAATCTTCAGTACCTGTTTAGATTGCAAAGAGGATTGCCTGGATAAAATACCAGGAGTCTCCCATTCTAATTGCTTACCTTAAACTGCTGCTAATTTATAACTATGTGCTAATGTCTACATAAATCTCTTAAACTGTGTTATCATCTCTTGCACACAAACCATAATTTATCCTAAAGACTTCGAAAGGTCATCAGTTATCTTGGTTTCACTCTAGCCTGATGTGGCAATTATTAAAAGCAGAGGCACTTTACCCAACTAAGATTTTTGCTTCAGAATTTCATTCATCCAATAATTTATAGCCACTCCATTTTGGGCAAAGAGTTCTCATATTTTTTAAGAAGCATCAAAAGCTTCTCGTCAGCTTTTTCACAGTTGATGCTGGTCTATTAGCTACCTTCTACGGCCTTCAGAAGACAGTATCACTTTTATGATACTTTAATCCTCGCTCACTTTGGCGAACTCCCCTGCCTATTAACATAATTTCTGGACAATAAGCTGTGTACATTTGTACTGGTTTTGCAAATGCACGTCAGGCAGAAAGACAGACCTCCTTTGCAAATGTCTCAGGAATCTGCTTGGAGTTGAGACATCCCAACTGTCTCACATCTGTTTATGCTCATGGTTTAAAATTTCCTTTTTTATATCAAAAGGATAAACCTTCTGTAAAAATATTTGGAGTGTTTTGCCTGCAAAGACTGAAACCCACCTCCAGAGAAACTGAAACAATATACAGCCGGAGGGGGGGAAAGAAAACAAATGCAACACGGCAGGAAAGCCAACCTTCCACAAAGAAGGATTTGCCAAGAGAAAAAAGAAAGCTGCAATGGTTGAACTCCTTTTATCAGTACCCTAACAAATAACACCTCCTGTGCTTTCAATATTTAATGTGAAATCATGGATTTATATAGCTTACAAAATGCCAGTGGCTTATTATCTTTACAGTTTGCATGACAGGAATATTCATATTCAATTCCACCAACTAAGACAAGAGGAATCCCTCCAGGTGCTAATGGTAGATAGCTTGGCTCGCTGCTTCAGTAATCTACTAATTATAGAATCCCTCAGGTAGAACAGTGTCATTAATCTGATTAAATTATTTATATTGAGGGAAAGCTAAATCTTATAATGCCCTTGGTATTTTGGATGGTATACAACAGCATGAATGGCCTCTTGGAATGGTTGAGGCGCAGGAAGGACTGTCACATGGATTAGCCTGAGCGCATTGGACGCCTCACGATGGGAGGGCTGCCACGTGCTTCATGTGGGGCTGCTCTCGAGACGCATTCGGAAGCTCCAGCTGACCCAGAGTGTAGCAACTAGATCACTTGGGGGGTTTCTTATCGCGCACACATGACTCTTGTGCTGAAAGCTTTGCACCAGCTGCCAACTGGACACCAAGACATGGCCAAGGCTTTATTGCTGGCTTACAGGGCCCTAAGCAGCTCAGGAGCAGGTTATCTGAAAGACACCACCTTCCCCTAAGAGAAGCCTCGGTCTTTCGTCCCAAAGGAGAGCGCTTGCTGACCACACTGTTCTCTACTGAATACGGTAGGGTCAGCAAGCCCTCCTTTGGCGCAGGATGAAGTCCTTCTCAGTGGCAGTGGCAGTGGCAGTGGTGTGGAGGAAGATGTTTTCAGCGTTGGGACCCGCCGTGTGGAATGAGGTCCCCACTGAGATTAGGTGGGTTTCTAGTGCGGAATGCTTCCGAGCATGCGATCGTTTGTCTAGGTGTTTCCCTGATTCTCACCCACCCCTGGTTGGTTTAATTGTATGTCATTGTTTTTATTAAGGTTGTATTGTTGTAATTATTGGGTTCTTTCATTTATTGCATTTATATCTTTTTTTATTTATTAATTTATTAAAACATTTTTATGCCGCCCCATTTGCCCTCGGGGCGGCTTACAACAATATCTTGGCCTCTTTCCGCCTGTAAGGAACCCCGGCAGCTTGAGTAATCCTCTTCCCTCTCTCCATCTCATCCTTGCAGCAACATTCTGGGAGCTGGTTAGACTAAGAGCGGGTGACAGGACCAAATGTACCCAAAGACTTCATGGCTGACTGGGGCCTGGAACTCAAGTCTAATGAGTCCCAGTCGGACAGTCTGCCATGCCAGCCCCTAGTTTTGTTTAGTTTCATTCTTATTTTACCATGCAAACTGCTTTGGGCTTATTATTATTTTGAATTAAAAACTGATTAGAAAGTATCTGAAATAAACAAGCAAAAGGCTCAAATACATCACTAGCAAAATATTTTGTATACCCAAACCATTTGATTTGATTTGCTTGATTTGAATTATTTTATTGATTATTTATTGCACTATGTATTGTTTATTGATTGTTTTTATTGAGATTTGTATTATTTTGTTGTTATTTATATTGATATTTTTGTAAGCCAACCTGAGGCCGCGGCAAAGGATGGGATATAAATGTTTAAATAAATAAATAATAAACATTTCTGACCAGGCTTTTACTGTCAGAGATACACAATGGTAGCTGATCTTCACCAGGATAGGTGGGGCAGAGGAGAAAGTCACAAGAAGCAGCGCCAACAGGTCACCAGAGAGAATATTTTTGAAATTTCTAGCAGAAATGAGGCACGGACACTTTAAGATCATGCCGGAAGCATCAGGTTATACCTTTTGTCACATGAAAAGTGGCAGTAGTCCCACCTCCCTCCCTCCCGCCACGCCCTGCCCCGTGGCCCTTGTGGCTCCTCCCTGGCTCCCAGGTCTCTCTGCCCAATTTCCTCCATAGAAGCCGAGGTGAGCAGCAAAGCTGCAGCGAGGCTACTGTGACTGATCAGGGAACCACCCCTTTTGAAATATAAACCCACAAGAAAAATGTTATGTTAGGTGATTAAGTGCCTCATTGACTCACTCACAAAGCAGGAGAGGAAAATCTCTAGCACAGGCCTGTCCAAAGCAAGAGAATACTTTGGATTAGCTGAGTGGCAGAAGTCATCGCTCTAAGCAATTGCAAGCTACAAGAAAAAAAAAGTTTTCAGGCATCTCCAGCTGGTGCCAATGTTTTAGATTTAAAAAAAATCTTATGGAAAATCTGTGGAATACTCAGCTTTTCAAGGTCCTCCTCATGTAAGCTGAATAACTCCCTGAACTGAGAAGTCAACAAAGAATACTGTGAAGACCCTAATAAAATAAAATCTGGCAAGAATTATATCATCAGATGCATGATGCTTGTAGTTCTGTAATATACCTTTAATAAAATGCTGTTTTATAAATATGAAGGGTGTGTCATTTATGCTTGAGGTCATAATTCACATGAATGTCTGACAGGTTCAAACATTTGCAAATTCTGTTACAAAAACAATTTATTCAAAGGTATACTACATGGAAGGGGTACTACGTTTGTACTCTATTTTTTATGTAATATGTCTACAGATGATGTTTGGATATAGGACAGGATATAAATGTTTTAAATAAATAAATAAATGTTGATACTATTATATAGATTTCCCCTAGGTGCCTACATTTAAGGATGAGCTACCCAATGGATGCTGTGAAATCCAAAATTAGGCTTCACATTCCCTAACTGGAGAAGTAGCACTTGGAAAAATCCTTAATTTATCCTAGTATAAAAAGTATTTTAGGGACTGCAGGTGGCGCAGTGGTTTAAACTGCTGTGCTGCTGGGCTGATAGATCAAAAGGTCGCCAGTTCGAATCTGCTCAACGGGGTGAGTTCCCGTTGCTCCGTCCCAGCTCCTGCCAACCTTGCAGTTCGAAAGCATGCAAATGCAAGTAGATAAAAAGGTACCACTTTGGTGGGCAGGTAACAGCGTTCCGTGCACTTCAGTGTTTAGTCACGCCGGCCACATGACCACGGAGACTGTCTGCGGACGAACGCTGGCTCCCTTGGCTAGGAAACGGAGATGAGCACCGCCCCCTAGAGTCAGGCATGACTGGACGTAACGTCAAGGGGAAACCTTTACCTTTTTAAAAAGTATTTTGAATATGTGTTTTATCCATTCACATGAAATAAAAAGAATAGCCATGCTAGATCAGACCAAAGGTCCATCTAGGGCAATATTCTGTTCACTCAGTGGCCAAACAGTTGCCCCTATGGGAGACCCACAGGTAGGGCATTAGTGGCACTCTTCCATCCAACTTTACCAGCAATTGGAATACATAAGCATACTGCCTATTATACTCGAAATAGCAAATAACCATCAGGATTAGTAGCTATTAATAGCCTATTCTTCTATTAATTTGTGCAATTCCTTTTTAAAGCCTTACAAACTGGTGCCCATCTACTGCATCTTGTGGTAGTGAATGCCATCATTTGACATAAGAATAAGCCTGATTGATTGGACCAAAGACCTATTAGGTCAGCCAATGGGGCTGTCCCACCGCACATGAGAGCCGATGAGGGTTTGCTGCGGAAATTTTTTCAGGTTCTTTAGCTTGTGCATTTGAGAGGCCTCAAAGAAGGGCCTTTCTGGATCAACACTGGCTGGACCAGCAATTGTCCTGACATGGCCATACGGAGGCAGACATCCTGGAGGACAGGGTGGGTGACCATGTCTGATGGCTAAAGCAACAGAGGGTCAGACACAGTACTCCTCGGTGGGCAGATACCTTGAAGAGGTGACAGCAAAACGTGTCCCAAGCCCCATCCAGAACAGCTGATGTTCACATGTAACAGTAATATATCTTGATGGAGGAGGGGGTTGAAAAAGAGTTCTTGAGCACCAGAGAGAGTCCAAAGCATGCTTCTATCTGTGAAGGGGCCTATTTGTATGTCTGTATGTTGCAGGGAAGAGAGATCGATACAACTCAGAGTTACACGTGGGGTTCCTTTTCATTAAGAGAGGGCCTATAAAAGAAAAGACTACAGGTTAGTGAAAAATGTTGAACTCTGGCATTTTGCATAGGATGAGAGCACATGCCTTTTCTCCCACTTTAGCTTGCTTTTCAACATGCATGTGTGCTGCTGGAAGGGAAACTAGAATAGTGGAAGTGAAAAATAACAGACAGACTTGTGCTTGGGTTCCTCTGTTGTTGCGAAGTGCTAACAGCCAGGTCACAGGGAAGGGAAATCATTCATTTAGGAAAAGTACAGGCTGGCCATAGACATGGTAGGTTAGCATTACATTCTGACAACTCTGTAAAAATCCTCTGTGGCCTTAGAGTAACAACAGTCAGCTTGCTAATCAACGTTCTGCAAGAACTGCATGCCTGAGATAATACTTTGCCGCTTACCTTTTCCTGAACCTGTTTTCTGAAAAGTAGAATTCCACAGGGCAACTTAGTTTAGCATTTTGAATGTGTCGAATTGCTTTTTGCTGGCTTTCAAAAAATGGCAGCACAGCTATTACTCTAATTACAGTATATTTATTATAGTGGTTTCAAGGAGCGTGGAGAGACGCGACTGCAGCCCGTCCTCCATCTTCTAGGCTGCCCTCAGGGCAGGGGCAGCCAGTGCAGACCCTCTTTCTGGCCGATGTGGCCCAGTCAGTTCACTGCCCAATTGGCCAGCCCCCCCTTTTTGTGGGAGTGGGGAAGGGTGAGGGCAGGGCATTGGTAGCTTGGGTTTCATTTGGGCATGAGGGTGTTTGTTTGTTTGTTTCAACTACAGGCACTTATTACAGTACTATTTCAACTATGTCTCTGGGAGTTCCTGGGAAGCAATGGGGTGCTTCCATTAATGTGGTTGGGGCAGGGGAAGGTATGATAACGGGGAAGCGATTAGCCAGTGAAGGAGATGGGAGAGTCAGATGTTTGACTGCTGTGTCCCTTTCTGGTTCTTCCCACAACTGGGGAAATGTATCAGGCCTGGTGGTGCTGCTATTGAATGCCAGGTAGGTCCAGAATAAAGCAACGCTTCTCCACAATTTAATTGTGGATTGAGAGACTGACCTGGCCCGTGTTATAGCATGAGCAGGGGAGATGGGAGGCATCACACTAACCTGATGTTAGTCCTGTAAGGGATCCATCCAGTGTACCATATTATACAGTCTTGTTGGTTGAGTTTCAGTTGTTGAGGCCTGAGGACATGGACAAGGTGCTTGGACAAGTTCACCCCATCACCTGTGTGTTTGACTCTCACCCTTCCTGATTGTGGCTCTCCACCATGGCAATTATGCCATTAAGTTCTGCAGGGTCCCATCTTGTCCCCCATGCTGTTCAACATCCACATGAAACCGTTGGGAGAGGTCATCGGGAGATTTGGGCCGAGGAGGCACCAGTACTCCCTTTTTCATCTAATCCAGGTGAGGCTGTAGTGGTTCTAAACCAGTGTCTGAGCAGAATGATGGACTGGATGAGGGCCAACAAATTGACACTTAATCCAGATAAGATGGACATGTTACTGGCAGGAGGGTTATTTGTTCAGGTGAGTGGTATTTGTCCTGTTCTGGATGGGTTGCATTCCCCTAAGGGAAAGGGTACATAGCTTGGGAGTATTCCTTGACCTGAGGCCATCCTTGGAATCCCAGGTGTCTTCTGTGGTGAGGTATACTTTCAACCAGCTAAGGCTAGTCCATCAGCTGCATCCTTACCTGGACAGACAGAGCCTGGCAACGGCAACCCACACATTGGTAATCTCCCATTCGGACTATTGCAATGCTCTCTATGTGAGGCTACCCTTGAGGATGGTCCAGATGCTTCAACTGGTACAGAATAGAGCAGCCAGGTTACTGACTGGGACCAGCAAGATGTGTTCATATAAATCTAGTCCTATACCACTTTCACTGGTTACTGATTGAAATTAGCGCTTGATTTAAGGTGTTGACAATGACATACAAAGCCCTTAAGCAGTTTGGGGCCTGGATATCTAACAGAACTTCTCGTCCTGTATACTCCTACCTGGACCTTAAGAGAATAGGTGGAGGTCCTTCTCTGAGAGCCCTCCTTGAAGGAGGTGAGAAGAGCTGTTATTAAGAGAAAGGCCTTCTCAGCAGTAGTGCCCCAATTGTGGAATACACTACCCAGAGAGCTTTGCCTGGTGGCAATTCTTATTCTTTTCAATGCCAGACCGAAACCTTTTCATTTACTCAGTTTTTTACATGATAGTTTTATATATATGTTATCTATTGTATTCTAAATTAAGTACGGTTGCTTAGTTTTAATGTCTTTAATTTTTTGTACACCATCTTGAAAGTTACTTGAAAATAATAATGCAGTATAGCAGATAAATAAATGATTTTTTTATTTATCCCACTTTTTAAAAATCTTGCATGGAAGAAGCCAAGGTGGCTTACATAGCCCTCCTTTGTCCCCTTTTATCCTTCCAACAATGATCCTTCGAAGTAGTCTGAGAGTGAGTGAGTGGCCCAAAGTCCCCCAGTGAGCTCCATGGCCTCCTGGCCCCCCACCTTCTGCCTCCCCAGTCCAACACTCTAACCAGCAGGTCGCACCACCAGTCCCCCTCCCCTGCCCAGACATGCACCCTGGCACTCGTATTCCGTTCTGCAGCACTGCTTCATCTCTGCACCTTCAAGTGCACACCGCTGCCCCGCGTCTGCCACAACCGTGCCCTCCTTCCCCTCCCCATGGCTCTTCCCAGCGCCCCCCCCACACACACAATATCTCCCCTTCCCAATAAGCTCATCGCCTCCTCCTTTTCTCATTACCCCAACACTTATCCTCCAGCTGCTTCACCCTGTTTTCAAGTTTTGTCGATTTGTTTTTAAGTGACCCTGATGGTATTAATGTAAAGTGTTTTCGCTCCGCAGTGCTGCTACAATGCATCAAACAGCCACCCCCCCCCCTTAGTGAGCCTGCCATTTCCTTCGCTCCCTCCCCTCCCACACTTCTATCTAGTGCCTTTTATTTTAAAGTGGTTGTTTGTTTGTATGGATTTTTAAATTGCTTTTAAAAGCCTCTGCTCTTATGCATAACTAGAAGGGAATGATCTTCAAGCTCAAACCATCTCCCAGGCTCACACGTCCACCTCCTGCTCCCGCGTTCTACATGCGCGTTTTTTTCCTTACATCTTTCCACCCCAACACACACGACAATGTGCTGCTTCTCCCGTTTCCATCCCACCCCATGTACTTCTTCCTTCTATTTTGGAATTTCGTCAATTTCCTTTAAATTGTTCTTATGGATTTTAATGTAATGTGTCTCTACCCCTCCCCTTGAGCTCTTAGTGAAGTTACATTTTCTTTTGTACACCTAGCAAGTTTTTTTCATTCTGATTTAAAGGTGTTTTCCTTTTTAATGTAATATTTGATTACTTTTTAAAGCCTCTGCACTTATCCACCACTACCATCACCCTCACTAGGAGAATTTTTAGATTAATCACTGTATATTTTCATGGCAGAAGCTTTTATCAACCACAGTGATGTATGTTTGGGAGAAACAGGTCTGAACGCATCCCTTCCATGCAAAGAAGAAAAAATAGGAACTTGTGAGCAAAATCATGGAGAAATTTGTAAGGGGCTAGAATGGAGGTGATCACTGTTATTTCATGAAAGTGATACAAATGTTTCTGTTCTGTGTTTATAAAATACAATAACTGAAAATGCCAGTGCAAAACCATATGCAATTTATATTTAGGGGCTTGTCCAGACTTGTGCTAGCAAGCCGGATCCCTAGAACAAAGGAATTATTACCCCATTCCAGCAGCACCCCAAAAGCAGTCACACTACAAGGTCTTATGGCCATTCTGACTAATACTCTACCTCATGTAAGCATACCAATGACAGAACACTATGAAGGTATTTGACCAATAAACACGGCCTGAATTCAAATGAACCAATCAGTGTCCGCAGCAGGAATTTCAAACCAATGAGCTTCTGTTTCCTCTACCTGGTCAGTGAAAGTGTAAAAGGAGGCAGCACCATTGTTCTGGGTTGATTGCCCCTTGGCTTGTGATTGAACTATTCTCAAGAATAAAATCAATGTTTTTCCCTCTCATTCTTGTTGTGCTTGACTGGGCTAGCCCACCAAGACTGGACCTCTTCTGTCTTACATATGTGTGCAGTTTCCACAAATATTCAAATATACATACTTGGAGAGCTGATGGGAACAAGGAAATAAAAATTCACAAGAAATCCGAGGCCCAAATGAGGCCTAGAATTCTTGGGAAGAGATGAAAGGTTGGTTCTGTCTCTGCAAAAATCTTTGGTCAAGTTGCTGCATGCCACCAGCAGCAAAAGGAGCTGAGCTCCTGCCCCGCACAGGATGAGGCTGTTCCCTGCCTTTGAGCTGTTCATTTGCTAAGGACTTTGGGTGGGGAAAGATTGGCCAATGGCACAAGGGCTCAGAAATGCTCAATGAGCTGTGTCAGGTTGAGCACAGACAGCAACCACATCCCATAGTCACTCACACTTGCAACACGTCAGAATATGCAACCTGTTGTGCGTGGGAATAGATGAACACAAAATGGCTCCTCTCTCAAGGGGATTTAAGACCCATTCTTACTGGTCAGGAACGGGGTCAAGAGGGAAGGGAGGTCACAACCTACACAAAAGCACCACTCACACCTTCTATGGAAAAAGACATCAAGTTGATCATGGAATAGTAGAGTTGGAAGGGGCCAGAGGACCACTGGGTCCAAGTCTCTGCTCAGTGCAGGACTCCAACTTAAGCCATCCTTCTTAGATGACAGTTCAGTTGCATCTTGAATGCCTCTAGTGTGGGACAGTTCGCAAACTCCATAGGTCACTGGTTTCATTGACATATGAAGCTGGCATTTGGCTTCTGTAACTTGATGTTCTTTTAGGAAAATGAACAAAAGAAACTAAGTGATATAGGCAGTCTGAGGAAAAGAAACCATTGTTTGAAAGGTGCCACAGGGGTCCAGGTGACGGGACATCAAGGTCCCAGGGAGGTGGGACAACGGACTTTCTATTTGTCCAAAGGTATGTCCTTCTGTTCTTCTCAGGATTGCAAAAGACTGGGAAACAACACAGCCACCGAGAATTGAGGGACTTGCAGATTAGGAGGGAGGGAGGGAGGGAGATCTGGTGAGGCTGCAGAGCAAGAGAGATATGTATAATAGAAAGAAAACTGTGCACAGCACTGCTGGCTAACTCACAATAATAAGATAAGCCTGAGTCAAAAGCACCATCAAGGACATTCAAATTGCATTCTAAAGCAGCCTTTGAATGAGGCAGGAAAATTAAAGGGAAGAAATCCTGAACTTCAGGAAATTGGAGGACAGCTTTTGGCACAATGCACTGGTAACATTTATATGGACTCTCAAAATTACTCAAGAAAAAATAACGGATAGTCCGATCAGGTGTCTATAACGTGAGCACAGTGTCATTCTTGCAGCAAGCTGGAGGACTGTTCTTGGCATCCATTGTAACTAATGTGTTGTATTGGGAATTTTTATTTCATCAGATACGTTCATATGTTTGCAGTGGTGACAACAGCTCCGTATGTACAAACTGGTAGCACTGTGGTATATACATTGCAGAACAAAATTGTCCAGAGAAATTACAAGTCCAAAGAAAACCCGTAACAGGGAAGCTGTAAAATTCAAGTGGCGAGGAAAAATCCTGAAACAGTCCAACAAAGACTGAGCATGCTCAGTGGCACAGGATGCTAGCAGCTGATGGAGCAAAAAATAGGAAGACTTGAGAGTGACTAGAATCTGGGACAGAGACAACATTTGTTGCAGGGGCCCACTTGTACATTCTGTTACTAATCCGGAGGGGGGCTCGCCATTGCTTTCACAGCCCTAGCTGCACCACCCACTCACAGGAGGGAGAAGCCAGCAGTTCTGCTGGGCCATCGAAGAAACCGAGCTGATGTTTGGAGGCATGGCTCCCACAGGTGCTGGTCAAGTTGCAACCTGGCTCTGTTCATTATTCATTGTCACCTTTGGGGCAGCGATCAGCTGATGCCTGGAGGCACTCCTCTGAGTGCAGGCAAATCCCAAGCCAGCTTTCCTCCTTCACTGCCTTCCCCAATCTTGAGCCTGCCCTTTGTTGTGATCAGAACACTCCTTGAGGCCTTGGTTGAGTCCTGAGCCAGCTTTGCTCCCTGACTGGGGAAGTAGAGTGAGGAGCAGAGCCAGAAGTGGAGCGCTGAGAGGGTGGTCCACTTGTTCTCCTATCCCTCTCCCTTTTGGAAGGGCAGGCCTCAGGGAAGGGCTTGTGGGATCAGCAAAGGAATAAAACCACGATCTGCACTTGCTGGTCTCCAGGCTAATTCCATTCATCAAGAGCAGCCACCAGGCTAAAGACATGGGGAGTCTGGAGCTCCATGAATGTCCCACTGCTCATAGCACCACTATCCTCATGAAGGACCCAAGGGGTCCAGTCTTGGCACACTCAGCCCAATCAAGCACAGCAAGAGCGAGAGGGAAAGAACCTGAGTGTTGTTCTTGAGAACAAGTTCAATAACAAGCAAAAGGGCAATCGATCAACCCAGAACACATGCTGCAGTCTCCTTTTATACCTTTGCTGACCAGGGAGCAATGGCAGATGTCCACTGGTGTGAAATTCCTGCTTCAGATGCTGACTGGGTCATTTGAATTCTGGTGGTTCCCACTCTTACCTGGTTGGCTGGGACTAGAAGGCTCGGCAAGTAATTGCCCAATTGCCCACTTCCGGCCTGCATGACTTATTCAGGTTTCACTGATACTGCTGGGCATGTAATCAGCCCGTCTAGGCTTAGAATCAGCCAACCACACGAGAAACTGTCCAAGTTGGCACCCCCATTCTGGTGAAGCCATTAGCAGTTATGAACAGCCATTAAGGGTTATATCCTATACCCCAACAATTGCCTACAGTACAGTAGTCACCATAATTTAACAAATCCACCTCAGCATAGCAGGGCTTGTCAAGAACAAGAAGCTTCTTTAAAACAAAGAAAAGGGAGGAAAGATGGATAGAAGCAATGTGTAGAATGCATATCTTGTTGACAAGGAATGCCATATGTTTTAGATATCTGTAGTTTATTTCTCTTTTTAAAGGCTAAGACAAATGTTCTACAAATCCTTGGTCCAATATGGTTTAGGAAATGTTTGGGATGCCCAGTCTGAAATTTTAGTGTGGTTTATGTCACGTATGATCAAGGCTATCTGAAATGGTAAGAATAAATATGACAGAAATTCTTCAATCTGTCTGAAAAGCTATCCTGAGGATAATTTAAGCCTCCGTAAGAAAGCATACATATGGCTCATTATAAAAATGTATTTCTATGTGACCTAGTCTAGCAATCAGTTCTGGCTGAAGCTGCTAGAGTATTTCCTTTTTCTTTTTATATACCAAGCAAATGTTTTGTTCTGTTTCAGTGTAATTTCTTGTATGTCGAATATCCTGAGGGATTTCAGGATGCAATTAGCCATCAGGATAGAGCTAGATGGAAGAAGAAACTTGATCAAGAATTCCTTCCATGTTCTGCCTGTTCTTTAGATTTATGAAATGGTAATTAATGATAGAGTGAAATGAGGCCATGTTTAATGACACTTCTGCTTAAATTCATAGCTCTTGAGCAGTGGTGTACAGTAAATTTGGCAATGCAGGTGCTCATCATTATAGCTCCCACAATCACACCCCAAAATACATTCAATTTTGTTGTGGTATTCATGTGTACTTTGCAGGTACCTAATTCATTAAGATCAGCTGATGGTTTTATTTATTTATTTATTTTATTTAAAGTTTTTATATGTCATCCCATTACTAAAAGTCTCTGGGTGGCTTACAAAGAACAAAAAACCCCAAAGAACAAAGAAACCATAAGAACAATGCACAACACACTGCATCTGATAAATAATAATAAAAACAAGGATAAAACCAATTAATTGTTAAAATACCAGGAAATACCATTCTCTAGGTGGTTGTTGAACACTGAAGAATGGGTTTCTGTAATGGACTTTGGGTAGAGAGACCTGAGATTGCTTGAGAGGGGGAAAGAGAAGGACACAACAAGTGCCCAAACAGGATAAGATCATTAGCTGACTTTGCCAAGATTTTTTCCCAGCACCAAAGAGAAACAGGGTTGGAAAGGCTTGCTGATGCTGACTGCTCATAACAACCTATGTTCCATGTTTACAGATATTATCAATGAACAAATACGATACAAGGTCTAAAGGAATATGTACAGGCTCCTCAGCAGGAACGGAATAGGCAACTAGCTTTCCTATTCCGGATAAACAATGCATTGTGTCCTTAGGATTTGCATCTGAAGCTTTATTGGCTCTCATTGAATCTCCATGGAATCAGTCCCTCTAGCATTCACAGACTTCTTCTCATGGTTGGTCCTGTCCCAGAAGGAAAGCTGGGCTGAGATGAAGTCTGCAAATGCCCATGGAATGAAGTTTACAGAGAAATGCTGCTTGCGTGGCAGTGATGCAGGGCTCAGTCCCTAGCAACCACCAAGTAAATGCTGGGCACATCAGCCAGAAACTTGGTCTCACAGCAGTGTCAAAGTGGATCCAAGTCTAAGTTGCTGAGCCCAGGGAATTTGATGGATTTCCACTCTCGAAACACCCCTGAGATTCCTCAGTCATCCCCAATCTCAGGTTGTGTCTTGTTCAACAAAAACATTTGTGGTTTACTACACACCATGGCTTCTCTTTATTAAGTGTTTGTCTCAGTTGGCTAACTGCTAGATGCGTAACACTACTAATGTTTTCTTTAATCCTATGTGTTGTTGGTTCCTTTTGGGAGGAGGTTATAATATGGGTACTTTGTATTGGAACATTATTTAATAGGTACTGATGCACACATTCTTTAAAAGTATCTACCTGCTTCCTGGAAGGTAACACATTTCTGTGTCCTTTTGAAAGCTGAGTGGACATATTGCCTCCCAGACATTATCTTCAGATTTGTCAGATTCCCAGATCCAAGGTAGAGGGAAAAGAAACCCCGTGACTTTGGAGCTGGGGATCAACACACAGATCACCCTCCGCTTTCACAGCCTGCATGGAAGAAAAATGCACCAACTGCTTCTTTAAGGTCATAAGAACAATTTCAGAAAAGGGGGCACTTAAGGGGCCCTTTGTGGCATGGGGCAGAGACTGGGCCTGCCAGATAAAGCACACCTGATGGCACTCCAGTCTCCTTCCGTCCACATCTAAAGCACTTCCGAAATGTCTCTCTTGCTGACTCGCAGGGCAAGACAAGGAGGGAGGAAGAGATTCCATCCAGACTCCTCCCAGTCTGCACAAGATGCCCATAATCCCCTGAATCCCGAGGCTTACAGGCATCGCCAATAGATTGCACATGAAAAGATTAAAACAGCAACATTGGAAGGATAAATACTGCTATAATGCAATGGATCGAGGACCTAATGTTGCTTTTAACATTTGAACTAATGGCATATAGAGGCCAATCTCAAATATCTGCCTTTGCTGATGCTTCTGTATAATTAATCTATTCAAATCTCTCTTTCAGTGTACTTGTTCTAATTTTTTCTTTTTATTGTTTGTGGAAATTTCAATAAAATATACATTTAAAATGTTTACCATTCTAGTGCTGATGATCTTGCAGACCAGTCCATTCAAATAGTGCCAAAAGCAGTGACTGGATACCCATTTGAGCCATTTTGTATATAAATTCTAAGTAATGTTACAACTGAAAACAATTCTGTCTAGCACATTAATTTTTCTATTACTAGCTCATACCAAAAATGCAAATCCTGAACAATATAACAGTCAGTCTACAAAACCATTAAGTGCTAATAACATATCCTCAGAGAATTTTTAACATTAGAGAAAATTAGTCTTCCAAAGAGATTTGCATGCTTTCCTCATTGGTTGATGCATTATAAAATAATGCAGATGGTAAACTCCAAATGAAGTATAGGCACTGAAAGTAAGCATTGGTTAGTTTAGCATCCGCCTAGCATGCAGCATGGGTACAGCTGTGCGGCAGCATTTTCTATGCTTCATTCTTCTCTCTGCATGATTTTATGTGAAGCACATGTGAAATATATCAGGAGAGAGTCAAGGATACTTTGTTGATACTCCTGGATCCCTTGATGGCATTTGAGAACTTCAGCCATTATATCCTTCTGGGGCAATTGCCTGAGTTGGACGTGGGAGGTACTGCATTGAGATGGATTTGCTCCAACTTGGACGGTGAGTTCCAGAAGGCAGTGCTTCTGGAAAACTCTTCAGCCCTTTGGGTTCTCCAGTGTGAGGTCCGGCAGGGGTTGATTCTGTCCCCCATGCTGGGGGGAGTGTTGTCATCAGTATGTTGCTGCCTTGCAGCACTATTTCCTTTTTCATCTTCATCTTTTCCCATTCATCCTGTGAGGCTGTGGATGTGTTATCCAGACAAGACTGAGAAGCTGTTACTATGTAGCTCACCTGATAAGACTATGGATGCCGAATCTGTTGCCCAACCCTAAAGCAGTGAGTTCATTCCTTGGGGGTTCTCCTGGAGCAAATTTCCCCATTAAACACCTATTGGTCCCAATTTATCCATTTATTATATTTAGGGACCAAGAGGAGGGGGAGGTTCTGCTGTTCTTAAATAGTAATCTGTAGAGCATGGCCAGTTTTGAATGTGACACTGCTGTTAATGTAGACTATTTTGCGCTAGAATAAACTAACTCGAATGCGACACCAGTAGCAGTTGCTGGCACAATAAGTGTTCTGGGAAAACCTTTGTAGTAGCTGTGGTGACCCAGCATTTGCAGGCCACCTTATATGAGGATGTCAGGAAGGGCACAATGGCATCAACTGGTACTGGTTGCCAACACCAAGAGGAAAATAAAAGCCAGTCTCCTCAGTTTCCAAGCAAGCTTGGTCCATGGGAAAGAAACTGGCCAAGGATCCCACTAGAGTCCCCTGTGTTGGCTTCTTTGCAGTCTGCCTTATCCGTAGAGGAGCACAGATAGACTAGGTTTTGCTCAGCTAGCTGTGTGCAGTCTGAGCATTGAAATAGCACTAGTGCGACCGCTCAAGTAGCAAGCTCTTTGTGAGCCTCCCCCACCCTCCCACATCCTGTTCATGCCCCGAGCACATGGCCTAGGTTTTGGAGAAAACAGTAAAAGATTAAATTGTTGGGCAGATTCTGAACACACAACAAGGCAGTTCAAAGTATCCAAGCAGTGGCAAAAGACACACAGAAAGGGAAAATACAGTCTAGCAGCATAACCTTGCCCTACCTGGTTCCTTGAAAAGCCACTATGTCCATGCCAAAATTCTCCGGGTGCCTGTGTCAGGTCTTCCCCCTTCAGCTGGAGAAAAGCTACACCTTAGGGAATGTGCAGGAGACGGCTTGGGGCAACCTCTTGGAGTGCATCTTTTGGCTTCCCTCTCTGTTTGCTTCACTGGAGATTCCAGAAGAATCACTTGTTTCTGGTCTGTTGGCTGTCTAGTAATGGGTCATCCCCAGCTCTGAAATGGACTAGAGGGGATTCCTGTTGTTCAGGCATTGGGGCGATTTGGTGATCCGCGGTTTCAGAAAGTGGCAGTACTTGGCCTACAGATGACCTCAGTGTCAAGTGACCTGCCCTTTCTGCTTGAGCCGAGACCTGCAGCTGCTTGCCAAAGGAATTGCTCTGTCTCTTGGATCCAAGAGAGATGGAGTCGGCATGCTCCAGGCTGGCCATAACAGCAGAAACCATAATTGCCATGCACAAGAGGCTAGTTCCCCTCGCCCATGTACATTTATATTAGCAGTAATGCTGCAGTGGTTACTGTCCTGTCATCCTAGAAAGCAGATAGACACGTTTCTTTTCTCCATGTTT
The DNA here is from genome assembly GCF_004798865.1 of Varanus komodoensis. Lineage (NCBI taxonomy): Eukaryota > Metazoa > Chordata > Lepidosauria > Squamata > Varanidae > Varanus > Varanus komodoensis. Next base: position 44,974,223 of record NW_025336087.1, on the reverse strand, counting down.
AATCCTGTTTTACACAAATATTCCTGCTTCGCCCAAATACTGTCAAATCCAGTCAAAAGAAGAATTTTCAAAGTTGACCATCCATAGCATGCATTCTTTGTGAAAAGGAGCAAATTATACTGTACATAAAGGATGCCTGCTATGAATTTTCACTTTTTACAGAGATACAAGTTATTTGTCTGACAATAAGCCTCTTGGCCCTCAGTGCAGGAATGGCTATTTTTTCTACATGTCTGTACTTTGTCATTTGACATTTCATCTTTCATCCACAAAGATTGTCCCCTACAGATAAGCTAGTACAAAGGGGAAAATGTTTGCTCTATTCTTCAGGATTACAGATTCGGCCAGTAATATTAGCTATTTTAGGAAAGGAGTTTCTTCAAGCTTTGTATGATGTCAAACTTGAAGAAAGCACTGCAAATATATGTTGATAGAAACGGCAACAACAGCGTGTGCCCCAGTGGCTGTGGTTGCTTTACAAAATCTTTCTCTTCCCAGGGCAGTTATAATTAGCATGTTAGTCCTAAGGAAGCCAAGACTCTTCGGTGGGGGAGGTGAGGAATCAGGCCTTCTCATTGCTTTCTGCACTTATAAATTGGTTTTTTGTCCAGAGGTGCCATCAACATGATGAACACTTTAATACAAAACAATCATGATGGAATAAAGGTAGGAAAAACCCTTAAAAACAAGCCAGAACAATGTCATGATCCATCAGATCTGGCAAAACAGTAGGGTTTTTATTGCTTAACTAAAGTTCAGTAGGGGTAGGGCCAACCCATTTTTCCTTAGGAGAGAGGTCAATAGTAACAGAAAAGGGCTTGTCTCACGTACCAGTCAAGCTAGTCTTTCTTGATATTAAGACATCGTATCTAAACAAAGCAGGCTTGCTCATGCACACTTTGTTTTAAAGGTTTTCTCTTGGTCTCAACTTCTTCTGTTGGAGCCATTTCCTCCCTTCCACCCCCTCCTCCTTCTACCTTTCAATTACTTCAGCCTTTTCCAATTATTGTAAAGTTCTAATTGGCCTGTTTACATTGCTGCATCTGTAGGTCACCTTAAGAAGAATGCGGGAGAAGATGTCCTCTATTTCTTCAGGCAGAGCTAAAACAACACCTCCAGACTTATTTAGCAGAGCATTTGGGGTGGCTCCTAGCCCTGGGCTATAGCTGGTCCTGTCAAAGTGGTGGTGCTCCAAGCCACTACATTTCATCAGAACTCTTCTACCTGTCTCCACCTATACCAACCCAGTTGGTAGGAAGGGCTTGTAAAATCATGTAAATAAAAGCCTGGCTTAAAAACACATATTTACCTAGCAGTACTGTAGTGTACAAGTGTTGATGAATACAAATGTCCACAGTAGCATGTAATTAGATATGCTTGAGTGTCTTTACCAAGTTGAATAACCATATTGTTGCAAGGCTTCAATCAGAGCCACTTTGGGTATTACTGTTCTCTAGAGAAGCTGCAGGATCTTTCTTCAGCCCGGTGCCCTCCAGATGTTACGAAGTACAACTCTCTGGATTCCTGTTAACTGGCCATATGGGCTCTGGTTAATGGGAGCTGAAGTCCAAAATATCTGGAGAGCATCAAGCTAGGGCAGCTTGATCCGAAGAGCAAGGAAGGCAAGGAAAGGAATGTGGCCCTTTGGAGAAGTCCAGATGCGGCACTGTATCCCAGGTGGGCCAGGCGTCCAATGCACCTGTCCTAGGGAAAGAGGAGAAGACAGAGAGTGAAGCTGGGATTTCTATCTATGCACTAGGACACTTAGAAATGGCTGCATTATTAGCCACAACATTTTTATACTGCCCAATGGTCCATGAATCCTGACTAGTTTGTAATGAAAAGCAACAACATAATAAAACATATTCTAAAAACTGTTGAGGGTGTGATCCTATGGTCCCCCAACATCAACTGGAAAACCATCGCATTTCTTTACCAAGGGCAAACTCCTGCCTTGCCCCTCTGCTGCTGGCACAGAAAGAACTACACCAGCTGCCCAAGCTTGCAACTGCGCCTTGTTGGGGGAGAGAAGGGGCCTGCCAGGGATGGGGGAGAGAGCTGTGGCCCAGGGCTGAGGGGCTGCATCACTTCCAATTGGTACATCATCTTCTTTCTCTCCTCCTCACCAGCCCCAACTCTAGATAGCCAAAAATAGTTAGTATTCTAGTTACAATTCAGACTGGTCAAAACCTAGTGACAATTCTAATTTTAAATTCAGTCAGGTTAGGATTCTTGGCATGAAGTGCCAGGGAGAATGTAGCCACTGTACTCACAACTTGCACCGGATGCTCAGAAGCCTCCAGATTCAGCAGCCTCATAAAACTCTAAAACCACAACACTTAATACAAAGTGGAAAGACTAAAGGGGCTGGAAGAGTGAAAATTATCTTTGTCAGGTGTTAAAAGTCAGAGTGAGTGCCAGGTCTATCCCTCTGGGATGGGCATTCTATAACAAGGGTGACATTTGCCAACTAGGCACTGTAACTACTTCCCCATGAGAATTCTGGGTAAGTGTGTGTGTGCAGGCGGTAATGGTCACTTCAATACTTGGTGCCCCTTCCTCGTGACACATTTTCCTCCATCTGCAGTTTAGCAGAAAGAAACACCAGGCCTGGTCAGGAGGAAGCTGTTTGGACAAGGTCTCTTTATTTCCCAGTCTCATTGCCAGTTTGTATAGGAGATCATTAATGACTGGAGACGGCCATGCTATAGATTTAAGAAATGCCTTCAAGGAGATATTGCACGTACACGCAGATGTTAATAAAATCCATGAGGGAATAGGACATGTTAAAATGATGGATAGCGCCATCTTTGCTTATACTGCAAACACAAGTGCAGTGTTTACACTTTAGTTGTAGCTGAAATACCAGTGTACACAGAGAGACGTTCTTTGTTGTACAGAGTCACGGTGCCCTATTTCTTCATAAGTCTCAGGGTTAATCATTTTCAGTTCAGTTCTTGAAAATCATTTCACTATTTAAGTCACTATGTTTTTTTAAACATTGCCCTGTTTGCTGTCTTAAGACTTCTGAAGGGAATGGTTAGGGTTTTGGGTTATCAATACACTTCAGCAGGATTTCATTTGAGTTGGGGCTTTGTCTCATGACCCATATTGAATGCAGGTGACAGTGAACCCAATGACCTAGTTCAGATGACTCAACAACCCATTATGGGTCAATTAACCCTCACTAGGCAATGGCATATGTTGTCTGCCATATGCTGGCAACTCCCATGTTTTGTTGTGTGATGTGAAGCCAGCTGGGGAGGGTTATCGGAGGACTGTGGGTTTGTTTTAGGAATAGGCAAGGGATGTATTAGCCACAAACAGCCCTCCCCAGCTGGCTTCACATGGTATGAAGTCAGGTCTTGGACCCTCGTACCGGTGGACAATGTGCATTCCAGCATTACTCCAGAAGTAATTAACACACAATTCCTGCCATATTGGCAGCACTGGATCCAGGATTATGTGCATCAGAGGGCTGCAAAGTGGACTTCTCTCTTCCCTCCTTCCCACAGAGCCCTTCAAATGATACATGATTGTCAGGGCCCCATACTTCAAGTCCAGCATTCTGTGAGAGAAAAGCATCTAAAGAATGACAGGGCTTGCAGCATATTAACCCAACATCCTGTTAACTGACAACTAGAGAATGGTCCTAACAAATTCAGCAGGGCAGGCTTCAGTCCTTCAGCTTTTAGTTTACTTTTGCATATCAAGTGCTGTCTATCAGACTCTACTGGGGATCACATTTTCATTGCATTTCCATTCCTTTGAATTGCAAATCCACAAAATTCAAAAACTAAGCTAACCACAAAGTTAATTTTTGTTAACAAGACTGTCTCCCCCTAAATATACCATTAAGATATTCAGAGATGGACTTTGCTGGTCATTCCATATCCAACATGCAATATTTCAAAAGCAGATCACCTTGGGGGTAGCACCTACCCCTGGAAAACCCTCCACCATGCAGTTCAGAAGATGTGGTATGTTTCAAATGCCTCCTTGAAGCTCCTTGTTCATGGAAGACTTTTCTGGCTTGCAAGCAAATGCAGCTGATCGCATACTGCTTTTTTATTACTTTTATTGGCATTGTAATTTTAAAATGGCAAATAATGTTATTTTATGTCTATAATTGTCTTTGTTGAAATTGCTTTAATCATGTTTTACTATTTAACTATGGTTTTTAATATGGCACAGGAAGCACTAAGGTGTTTTTAATAAATAGATTTAATCAATAAACATGAATTTATGACTTTTCTTATCCATATGAAAACTATTGTTCTCTGGATCATTACAAACAGCTAAAAACCTGAAGTGTCATAGAACAGGTAAACATATAAGCAAATGTTTGTAAGATTAAAATACAATATAATGCAAAATCAGCAGCACAGAAATGAATAAGAAAGCTATAAAAATCTAGTATTCAGTGTCTAAAATGGAGGAAGAAAGGTCTTCACCTGACACCAAAATACTAACAATGTAGGCACCAGGCAAACCTGTTTGGGCAATTCGTGCCACAACTGAGAAACCTCTGTCTCCTTTAGCTACCCACCTACCTCCTTTCAGTGGGGAAACCTGAAGATTTCACTCCAAAGATAACCTTGGACAACCAGCCACTCGGGTTCAAGGCCATTTAACCGACAGAGCGATGGTCTCCAGACTCAGGGATGCTGTCTTGGCTGATGCCTGCCTGCTACCAGCATGGTCATCTTTCGAGCATCAGGTGAGCACAGTTCTCTATCCCAGTCATGTGCAGACTTATGAAGAGCTTTTAGTGTTATAGTTTTGCCTTCGTATCTTATGCTTTGGCATTTTAATAGATTTGTTTAGCCTGTTCTATGGTTACCAATTTTGTTATAAGCTAACTTGGGCACTTTCTTTTCAGAGAGAGGTGGCTATAGAAGTTTAATCTTCTTCATCTTCATCATCCCTATCCTGAAATGATGAGTACACTATATTCACCTCTAATAAGCCCCGGGACTTATTCTGCCCCCCTACAGATTACTATTTCCATCTACATGATAACTACTGAGATGCAGTTTTCCTGAGTACGCTCCTCTGGAAGTGGCTTGAAAATGAGAAGCAAACTGGCATAGATGGTGGGTGTGCCTGAGCATGTATTTATCTTACAGGCTCAGTTGCTGAATGTTGGACTTTTGATGAGCATTGCTCTCCAGTTTGCCCCTGCTTCAAAAGTCCCTGGGGATTCCACCAAGCTTAAACTGAACCAATAAAAATGTAACAAGATTTTTTTAAATTCTTCTTAGAAATAGAAAGAAGAAAGAATTTTGTCACATGTTAAAACCCATATTTTTAGCATCCCTTTGCCTTCTCTCTTGCTTTTTTTGACAAGTACGGGGGATTTTTTTTCCTGTCAGCGTTTCCTTGTTTCATATTTAATAGTAATAATTATAGCCTGCCTTTCTACAGTTTCCATAATCTATATATCTAACTGTCTGTGTATTCCTACAAAGCTACAGCTCATCTTTTAATGGTGGCATTTTCATTTTTTAGTTGGAAGGCAGATGGGAGTGGTGTCAGGTCTTGACCTCAGCCATGAAGACTGCCAATGCTTCATCTAGGCCATTCACAGCTTCAGCAAATGAGTTTGGAACAGTCAGTTGCCACGTTCATCAGTGGTTACCAAGGTATAACTGCAACAATAACATTTTAGCAAGCTGCCAAGGGAGGCTGAGAATAATGAAAAGTTAGACTTTTTCAACAATCCAAAAGGTTTTAAATGAATTGAAACAATCATGCCTTGAAGCAGCAAAAGGTGGCAACTCAGGGAAATTAGAAGCTACTTCCAAGCAATGAACAACGGCTTCATGCTCAGTTTGCAAAGCGTCTTTGTATGAGACTAAATGTGCAAATTTTAAAAATCAGATGTATGCAACTGTACAGGAATGATTCTAGTACAGAGCAACTGCAAACCAAGGCCATGAAGAAAGTGGGTGAACTGATTTCATCCAGTGCAGCAACCTCGATAAAACATGTTAGATCAGAGTGTAACGAAATCCTGATAAGTTTTGGTCACTGTCCAAAATTAGTGGCCACCAATATTGTTATCGTTAGGACAAATGTTAAATTAACACCTTTTATATTTATATAGATGGCATATCTATATCTCCCTAATATTTATAATACAAAATAAATACATGCATGCCTAAAATCAACATATGGGATAATTAATTTTCTTTATTATGCTGGATGCTGTAAATTTTTGTAGAGGGGAAAGCTTTTGCGATTGGCACTGCCAAGGTGCAATCGCTTTCAGAAAAGGGCCTACAGCTGTAGGCTAACATGGCTAAACTTGCCTAGGATTCTGCCCTAAACCTTTTACTTGATGTTAGGGTTAAAAAATATACCAAGCACAAGGAAATGAAAGAAACGAAAATAACCACAGCTTGCAAGTCACGTGTCCTCCCTGAAATGCCTGCTGAATTGTTGTATATGGTGAATTGTATATGCTTAAATTATGTGCAATTTATTTGAATTACTGACAGTTTCTTTACAAAGTCTAAGTATTACAGCCATGAAATTGGAGAAGCACAGTTTTTAAAAAGTGTTAAAAAAAGAAAAAAACAGGCAAGACCGTTTAAGGAGGGTGAGGGAGGAAAGTACATATTTGTAAAGTCTGAATATTGAAATGGTATATTTGTTTTCTACAAAAGATAATCTGCAGATAAGTGCAGCTTGAACTCTGCCTGAAGATGACAGGTTGGAAGCATGAAAATAATGTGTAGATTGTATCTATTCCATCAAACAAGAGCACACAGCAGGCCATGGCCCCTCCTTTTTCCCTGAGATAGTATTTCAAAACACTGTGCCTCAAAGGCAAATTGGCAAGTTCTATTTTCTCCTCCTAAAAGTACGCAGGAGAATAGGGAAGCAAAATACACAGTTCACAACAGCATCGTTAAATGCAAGGGTATTTTGCATTTTGCAAGGGTAAGATGTAGAAATATTGTCCAAATTCCGGCTTCCTATTCCCAAGCGTTGTATCTCAAGACTCAGTCTGTAACTCCCACAGTGCTTGGACCACTTAGGTTGGAGCTGAGCGACACACTGCTGCCACAAAGATGGCCTTTGTGTGAAGGACGTTCTCTCTCCTGTTTACACTGTGCCATTTCCCACATGGCTGTGCTTCATTGTGCAGTGGGGAAAGCATCAAGCGATAGCTTCGGAGAAGCAGCTATTTCCTGCGTCTTCTAAGATCCTAGAGTAGAGGGTGTCGGAAGGTATTTCTGAATTCTTTCATCCTTGAGACTATCAATCAGTTCTCCAGAAACGTTCCTATGGTGTTTCCCAAAGTGAAGTGCTCCAGAGGGCAACACCAGGAGTTTCAAAGTTTTCCTCTTCCTACTGAGTATGTTTATGAGATCTAAATCAAGGGTGGCCATACGTCCTTGTTCACAGAGGACTGCCGTCTACTTGAAGGGCCCCCAGAGGACTGCCTTCTCCTTTGAAGGTGTCTACTATCTGAAGGCTTTTCAGTCAAGGACCAACTTAAAGAGGAAGGAATGGCAGAAGGAATGGGTGCTCAAATTGCTCATCAGCAGCATCTGGCCAGCACACGGAGCAAAGCACACAGGCCAGCTGGTCTCAGTCTTCCACACTATGGGGAGTTGAACCGTATTTCAGTGTAAAAGATAATAATTATTTCTAATGTTGCACATATACATATGCATTAGCACCATCTCTTCCCCTGTATTGTTTACAGTTTTTGCACTCTTTTTATGTTTACTGCCAGTGCTCCCTTTTTGCTGAACACACTCTGTTTTAAAAGTCCTTTCCGGCCACAACTGCAGCAACTTCTTTTACTCTGCTGAGGAGTTTTCAGCTTTCAGGTAATCTGTTGCTTTTTAACCAAGATAAATCATCATCATCATCATCACCATTGGAAATTCTTTCTTTGCCCTGTAACAAAATTTCTTGTCATTCTCAAATGATGTTTTTCCACCATACCAGTCATGGTGGAGAATCAGCTGATCTGCCATTTCTGCATCAGTGTTTTTGGTGTCCTGCTTTTTAACTTGGCATTTATTTCCCTAGAGATCTGAAAATAAAAGTGACCCAGACAAGATCCAGAAAATAGCAGTTCAACTATTTTCTGCAAACTGTCCACTTTGGACCCTTCAACCCATTTCCACAACAGATTGATTGATTGATTGATTGATTGATTGATTGCATTTCTGTACCACCCAAATAGCCAAAGCTCTCAACACAGACTTTCCAGTTTAACTGTGAACTCCACTGTAGATCTCGTTCCTCCGTGGTCAACCTGTTGAAACCTGTGCTAAAGTGTTCATCCTGCATCTAGTCAATGAGTTCATGAAATTTCAGCCATGTGTCCTGGAATGACAACTATATTTAAATCCTAAGCAATATTTAAGCCATTTCTACTCCCTTATGTCTTGTTTTACTTTCTCATGGAATAGAATGTTCTCTGCGCCTCCCCTTCATGCTGGTGACATTGGCAGCCCCCTTGCTAATGTCATCAGTGTTAAATGTGTGTGTGTGCTCCAAGTATATATTTTTTACCATAATGTTGACAGAAGTTTATCCCCTTCCAAGCTCTGATCTGCTAATGAAGGCTTTTTGCCATTCTGTGTACAGAGAAAGTGTTTGCCAGACACAGTAAATCCACAATCTTGAACATTTCTGTCATATAATCTTTAATAGTAAAATGTCCCCCTTTCTAGTAGTAGAGTGCTACAAAGCAAACAAAACAAACAATCAGGCAGGGTAGTTGTTATGATTATGATGATTAAGAACACTCAGAAACATGGTTTAAGGAAAACTTCTGCCCTGGATACTTCCACACTAATTCAAGCTTTTATGTGCAGGCCCTGGATGCACACAAGCAATCCAGAGATATAATTTATAATATAATTTATCCTGAAATCACAAAGAAAATGGCCAATGGTTCAGTAAAAAGTAAAACACAAGCAGACATCTTTCTAAGCCCGCCCACCACAAAGCTTATGGGATCTGTTTATTCATTCAACAAATATATGTTAAAAGATTAGACAGAAGTTGGCTGCCGTTCAGCAAGATAAATGTAGAGTAGACTCATTTTCTGCCTCACTTAATGCTTAAGGATTTGTATTAAAGGGGGTAAGCGCAGGGAGCGGAGGAGGAATTCCAGCCACCTAGCTCTGTGGAGGGAGATTATTTTGCCAAGGACCTCACACGGAGGGTCTGATCAACCCCCTCACATGGAATGAACAGTCTATTATTATTATTGTTGTTATTATTGTAGAAAAGTGATAAAGAAAACCTGTATTTACTGTTATGCTAAACACCAATTCTCAGAAACAGCGAATGAGGCAGTCAGCCTGGGCGGAAGGAGTGCCATACCAGGCTGCCGGTGATTCATGGGACTAAATGCTCCCCCACCCTGGGGAAAAATGCATATTCCTATGCATAGAAGACTAGCCCATCAGGGAGATTAGGCTAGAAACTTGACCACTCTCTTATGCCAGTCAGTGTGTGGGGAATTGCTTTTTTCTAGAGGCAGGATTCCAAATGGAGCCTTAAGAGTAAAATAGGCATGACTTTAAAGCAACGCCTGGCAGCTACTCCTCCCTTACCATTTTAATTCTAGAAGAGAGCCAGGATCCCTGATTCAGATTGGGATCCTGCCATGGTGTTTTCAAGATCTGGACTTGAATCAGGTGCAGACATTTAAAAATAAAGTTAAGCCCCTCCTGTGTGTTGGGGAGGTAGAATTTAGGGCCAAAAGTTGTGGTCTGATCGGAATTGGGCCCAGACAGCTTATGCTTTTATTAAAAGTCCTATTTTAATATAGCCAGGATGTTCTGCTGGGCCCACAGAAGATGGGAAAAGCCTTGAATAGGAATGAATTTAAAAAAGCGAAAAAGCTGGTGTGACATAGCTTCCTCCACAAAGGACCCACCAGTAAGAGAAATGGAGCAAAAAACTGACAGCCTTTAAGTGCAGACCTCATTTGTAGTGTCCAGTGTCCTCACCCGGCAGGCAGTAGGCATCAACTTTACTTGTGGACACCTCCTACAGGCTCTCTGTGAATACCCATCTCTGATTTTGCTAGCAGAAGAAGTACCCACTTCATGCCAAAATGAATTCTTCTTTGGAAGACGCGACTGGCAAGGAGCTCTTGGGCATCTTTGTGCGCAACCAGTTTCAGCAGAAGCTGGAAAAAGGATACCGGATGCAATTCTGCTGGGCTCACTTAAAAAGGGTATCAAAAGTCAAGGGAAAGATTTAGGAAGGGGAAACTAAATGATCAGCAGATCAACAATCTTAAGGAAAAAAACTTCAATGTGTGTGGGCTCCTAGCTTAGAAAGAGAATCCACTAGCAGGAGTGGGAAATAGAGGAAGGTAGAATCAAGTAAGTTGTGCAGTGAGTGAATACGGCAAAGATCTGTCAAAATAACGAGTGGGTCTTTAACTCCACTTGGATAACATAATTCCGTTCATGCACGTGGTAGGCATGTCATGAACAGAGACAGAAGTCAGATGGCCCTGGAGGCCCCTTCTGCCTTGCTCAGTTTCTATGTTTCTGTATTGAAAGATGGAAAAGGAAAAGATGCTGAAGATTGCGTTTCCACTGATTGGGCACTGCAGTTTGTTTTAGGTAGGGTTGCATTTCTTCAGGTTCACAGCTGAAGGGCATTCTTGGATCCAGCCCTGCTCCTGGATGGCAATAGTTCTATAGCAGTGCCTTTGACCTGCTTTAGATGGTGAGCCAGCTGCATCCTTCCCTTGAGCCAGACATGGCCGCGCCATGTTTGTGCTTGTAGCCTCTTCTGTGTTGGGTCACTGCAGTGAGCCCGGGGTCTGAACAGGGCCTCCTCTGAAAGCAGTTCAGGAATTTAATTTGCTCCAGGAGGTGGCTGCCAGATTGCAAAGCAGAATGGGCAGGTCAGAACATATGACTCAGATCGTATCCTTTGCAACAGGTATCAGTTTGTTTCTATGGTTCAATTCAAAGACCTCATCTTGAACTTTAGAGCTCTAAATAGCTTGGGACAAGCAGAATAGTTCAAAAGCTACTCAGCTCATATCACCGTCTCTTGATTCCCTGCTGTGTGTGCAACCCACTGTAGAAGAACAGCAGTTAGTCATGATGGGCAGAGCCTTCTCTGCAGAGGCACTTAGATAGTGGAGCAAGGTTCCTAAGAAAATTTACCTGCTTCAGTTATTCCCAGCTCTTAGCAACCAAGACTTATGTATTCCAGTTTCAGGGAACTATTTTCAGTTTCTATTTGACTGCTCCCAGCACTGAGATAGAGCCCTCAGAAATACTATAGAAATTGTAGTTGTCAGTTTGTTGGACCTCATCAAGGACAAGTTGTTTGTTTGTTTTGATTTTGGTGTTTTGGCTTGACAGATTCAAGGACAACTCTAAGAACAGATCCAGGGCCACCGCAGTATATTCTGAACTGTTGCCATCTTTCTAGAAACGGTGGAATGTGGTTGCTCTCATAAGCTGCCAGTGCTGTTTCTTCACCTCATTTTAATGATTCATTAACAAGCAATATAAATTATAGGAATTTGGAGTCTATCCCAAGCGAGAGTACAGTAGGGGGGAGGCTTAAAGTCTCTTACCTTATGTTAGGGTCGCAGTCAAAGTTGGGACATTCTAAAGGAAGAGAAGAAAGAGACGCTACGTCAATAAAAGAAGGGGCCAGTTCACATAACTCATTGAGACTTAATTTACTTGTGAGGAGCTGCAGTATGTGGTCTCCACCATTATGAATACTCAGTGCTCAACGGGGAGTTGTGATGGCTCATATGAAATGAACCTAGCCAACAGAATTCACAAGCCCTAGTCATAATGGTAACTGGCATAGGTTCCTGTTCCTCAAGGGTAAATTAATCCTTAATGAGATGTCATGTCAATGTGAGCCAGGTCAAAGTGTGCTTTGGGCCTCCTAGATCTGTTTATTTGACCTGTGAGTGCAACTTCCAGATCAGATTCTGAATTCTGTAACACACAAATCAGTATGTTTCATCTGTCCATCTGCTGTGGGAAAACCTGCAGACTTCTAGTTTTCTCTCAGTGCCTCCTGGAATCTGACACTGGTTGCTCTTGTCTGTAATATCAATGATCTTTCTCTTCACATCTTTCATTGAGAAACCGACTATGTGAGTTTTTCAGCAACGCTGAACTATGTTTGGGATTTCGGTCAATTGTCAAAACAATGCTAATGAGTCAGAGGCTAGAACAGGCAACGGATGCCTTCACACAGCATGTTAAGCCTCCATAGGAATAAGCTATGCGGGTGGTTTGCAAAACAGTCCCCATTGCACCCACCAGATGGTGGAAGGCTTTTTCTTCCCCTCCTTCACCTTTGCTGCTTCAGCCAATGTCCCAGTTTCCTTCACAGCAGAACTGATCTTCCCTCCTGCTCCAGTCATGAACATTTTCCATTTACTGCTTTTTTGTACATTAAATATTGAATCCTCAAAAATGCATAATTAGCATCATTTTAATTTTTTCACACCTATGAGAATGCCCAAATGTGGATGTAAATTTTGATTGTTATTATCACTATTTTTGTTCTGTGCAGATGCTCTTAAGGCTGATATGTGTGTGTTTGTGTATATATATCTTGTCTAGTCAATTTTCTTGTCAGTTTCAGCTGCCAAAGGGAGCTACAAAGTAAGTAGGTAACATATGCAGAAATTGACAAGATGACTCTGACCATGGGCTAATTGTCAGCAATTAGCCTAATACTTCCTCAAGTATTCAGCTACTTTGGAAAGGGAAGATATTAATACCTGCCCCCCCTTTTTTTTTTGCACACTTCTTGCTGGTTCCTCTTTAGGAATTTAATTTAAGGCCTATCCTATTGCTCTTCAGCTGGTTCCTTGGGGCAGGCTCACTGTCAGGAATATCAGTAACCACAGTAATGAGTAATTATTGGTGATTTAGCTGGATCTGGATTCTGTTAATAAACTCTTCTGCCAAAGTGTCCCCACTTCATTTAGATTAATAAATTATGTCTGAAAGGAATTTAGATTCAATTTTGGGAAGCCTGAAACAACCCTAACCCTAACCCCCTCCTCCCCAGAAATAAAACTTCTTCTGCAATAATCCCAGACAGTTAGGGATCACATATTGGATCTGATGTTATGCTCTACAAAACTATCTGTTAATATCACTCAAGACAAATAACACTTATTTAGAGTGAAGATAACACTCTCACATGGGTGATCCTAGCCAATCAGAGCTGCTTCTGTCAGTTGGTACTTTTCCAGTTCCTTAATACTGATGAAGTCATTGAACCTCTTAGCATAAGTCCTAGCATAAACTGAACCCTGTTTCTTTCCATAATTCTATGGAATCTTATTTGATTCCTATGGAAAAGCACTGCTGAGTCTGGAAATGACCATATTATGCTCCTATTAGTCATGACTGTAATTATTCTTGTCAATAGCCTTATTGTACTTATTATGGATTATTATTATTTTATAGCAAAAAGGTGCATGAGGGCCTGACACAATCTGTCTCATAACTGAAGTGTTCAGGCCTGGATTCAATTTTTAAAAAGATAAACTAAATTTTTAAAATGAGCTTTGACTTTGAACAGAGTAATCTTAAACATCTGATTTTTGTTAAAAAGGATATGGGTTGCCACTTAAAAATTTAACCTACACACTAAAGTTGTGGTAGAATGAAAGCCATAATGTGGCTCTAATGAATTCACTGGAGACCATTTGCATTTGGAATGACATATAAAATGTGACCATGTGAGTTATGCTTTGGCAGACCAAAAGGTATTTTGCTGCTGTCACTCATCCAGAATGTCCATGGATACCCAGTACCATCACTGTTAGCATAGTAGTAACCTCAGATCGTACCCTTTAGAACATGTGCTAATGCCTAGCCCAGGGAACTAAATGGTAGCCACTCTGGATATCCCCACTGTATTCATATACTGAGAGAAAGGACAAAATAAATATTTCATTGCACTTTTTAAGTTGAAATTTCAGTATGTCTCGTTACCATAGCACAAGGATCCACACCAGACTTTCCCAAGCTGATGCGCCCCAGAAGTACTGGACTGCAATTACCATCATTCCTGGCCAGCAGAAGAGGAACTGCTCCAGGAGGGCCTGGCTGGTGTGTCCTTCCTGAGCTGTGGACCTTCTATTGATGCTACACCATGAGAACCCTCGATGTCAACCTGGTCTTCACCTCACCTCACCACCAGTTGTCTACATGCTGAGCAAAGGTGTTTTTGGGAGGCAGATATGTATGCACGGGCTTCCAAGGGAGCTGGAACTCTGTCAGCACAATGCACCTGCCACAAGACTTCTCTCTTCCTCTGCCGAAGGTGAGGGTCTCATCTCTGAGGCAGGAAGAAGAAGCAGATCACAGATGAAGCCCATGAGAATGCTTGCACTACTGTAGTTCTTGAGAATCACCTCATGGAAAATCAGGTGAGCTGCTCCAGAGTTGTTCCAAAAGATGCTATAGACTGTGATATAGGTGGGTTTCTTAATGCCGTGCCCAACCCTTGCCTCAGCAAAGGTCATCAGCCAAACTGACAAGGATCAGGGAAACTGATAGCTGCAGATGTAACAAGTCATCATAGAAATCAGTTATGCGTATGTGGCATCTGTTCGAGCAAAGTGCAATCACATTGTGACATTAAGAATGCTTCGTCCTGCCCAGGTTCAGGTGCAGTTTCAGCTGGAAGTGAGTAAGAGCCACTTAGCAGCAATCTATGCCGGCTCCCACAATGTGGCTTTGTGCTTGTTCACACAGCTCTGTTTCGTGTGCGCTCTGCCAGCTGCAGGACTGATAAGAAGTACACTTTTGACAGCTCCAGTGGAGCCATTACAAGCACATTTGTGGAAAGGGTAAATACGGAAAATTAGATTGATTTTTTTCTTTGTTCTTTTTTTGGAGGGGAATAGTCTATGAGGAATCCCTATGGTGCTTTATGAAGACCTGATTCAGCAGAACGCAAGCGGCAGCATGAAGAATGCATTTCTTGTCTCTCCAGTGTGCACCATAGGTCACTCCTGCTTTCTGTTTGCATTGTAGTGGCCCTTGACATTCTTGGAGCAGTTTGTTCAGCTGTATCTACAAACAAGATGATGTGCCGTATTTCCTCTTAGGCTGTATTTTAAATTTTGTGGGACCAGCCACAAGTTGCTATACATGCTCAGTTGCACAGAAAGAAGGGAGAGGAAAGTACTTGGGAACAGGGGTGTTTTCTTCTGTGGTTCAACAATGCTTATTAAAGTCATTTCTTCACATAAGAAGCATGATCAGGGACACAAGTATCAACTTTTGTGTATAAACACATCGCATGTAAAGTACTGAAGGACCTCCTAACATTCATAGACCACTGTGGTCTCTGTTAATACTGATTGTAGATTTGTATGTCCTTCATGCATACTGTAGGGTGGAGGTAGTGAACCTGAAGTCCTTCAAATGTTACTGAAGTTTAGTTCCCATCAGCCATAGCTGACATGGTCAATAGTCATCAATGCTGAGAGCTGCAGCCCAACAACAGCTCGGGGGCCACCAGTTCCCCATCTGTACAGTAAGCATAGTGAACATACAGAGAGACACTCCTAGAGGTTGCCATCCAGCTTTACCAAGATCAACCAACTTAGGGGCAATCATTCCTACAAGATTCAGCATTTGGAGATCACTGTGGATTTTAGCTGCATTTTCGGGTTACATATCTGTGGAGTAGTGGCTAAAATAGGTGTGGCACTGGGAAGTCCAGGTTCAGGTTCAGCTATGAATCTAATGTGGCCACTTACGTATCACCAAAAATAGGAAAGTCAACACCAAGTTAGAGGACAAAAGAAGTTAGGTATGTATACTATGTGAATATGTATGCGTCTGTGTGTGAAAATATATACACGATCTGAATAGAAATAAAATACAGCACTCCATAATGGAAAAGTCTTTGACCAGGAAACCTGCATGCCTGTCCAGGAACTAATTCCTGATCAGCAATTGCATGGTTGCTACTTTCCCTTTTTAGGAGTCGCATCGATCCTGAGGGTCCCGGTCCATCCCAGATGCCTCATGTCAGTTTTGGGGATACTTGTGAAGGAACAAATCACAGTGTCATTCTTGCAGCAGCAACAGCCCTTATTTATGCAACGACTGGGGAAGGCAGCTCCAAGGCAATTATCTCCAGTGCGCTTCCAAACAGACCTTGGCATGGGTCCAAGGAAATGTTCTAGCTTTTGGACATTCTAAAGTTTATTGCACCGTTGTTAAAGCTGACTATTCTCTTCTTCATTCATCTGGTGGAGGCTATCCAACACAGTGTTCTTTATCTTTAAAGCCTTAGCCTGGAAAACCCTTCAAGTGGAGGAAGATTTCAATTAGAAAACTCTCCTCTATAAAGCAGGACATCGGGTTGCCCTAGATGAAGCTGATTGTGTGTCCTTGGGCATATGGTTGCATAGCCAGAAACGTGCCTTCTAGATTGAGAGAGGTATTACTACCACTCCAAATGACTCCAGTGCATCCACAACTGGAGTATTGCGTTCAGTTCTGGGCTCCACATTACGGGAAGGATATAGCCAGGTTAGAGTCAGTGCAGTGTAGGGCCACAAGGATGGTGGCTGGATTGCACGGAAAGCTGTATGAGGTGAGACTGAGGGAGCTGGGTCTCTTCAGCCTGGAGAAGAGGAGACGAGGAGATCTGTTGGCAACATATAGCTACATGAGGAGGGGTCACACAGAGGTGGGTAGAGACCTGTTATCCCCTGTGGAGGAGGGCAGGACTTGTTCCAATGGAGCAAAGCACAGGGAACCAAGGTTCAATTTGGATACCAGGAAGTACTTCCTGACAGTTAGGACCCCGAGGGTCTGGAATGGGCTTCCATGGGAGGTGGTTGAAGACCCACTGATGAGGTGTTCAAGTATAGGCTGAACATGCACATAGTTGGCATGTCATGAGCAGTGCCAGCTGGAGCTGGAAGTCAGACTAGATGGTCCTGGAGGTCCCTTCTGACTCACCCTGTTTCTGTGTTTCTATATCATTCATTCCCACAGCTAAACTTCCTTCAGACAGGAGTCTGGAAACTAAAATACTGCTGGAAGCTACATAGCAGAAGTGCTAAATACAAAAGTGGCAAGTTGAGGTGAAAGACACTTAATCTTACTGTATTAAACATATAACAGTTGCTCTGAATACCAGGAGAAGGAGCAAATTAGACATCTAAATGGACAATAAAAGCACCTCAGTGGTGATTCACTCATGATGTGTGAGAATGGCCTCATCAGGAAGGAGATCTTTAGTTAAGGAAACCCTAAGAGATCCATTCGGTTTAATCTATAACATTAACTAAATCACATTGGATCTATGTTTGTATTTTAATATTTGAGGAATATGACTCTGTGATCCAGTAACTGATCTAAGTGCAGCGTGGGGGTGGATGAGGAACCCATTCAGAGGGTGAGAATCCCCCAGATTCCCTGGACTCAGATACCCAGATTCTGGCTGTGAGTCCAGGTTCCCAGTAAGCATGCGCTGCGTACATGCAGGTCCCACAAGGAAGTGAGCCTGCGTGGGTGCTGTGCAAGGTGCACACTTCAGGCACACACTTAAGCACCTCTTCACTGCAACCTTTATTTCTGCTGCACATGCTGCGGGAGAAGGTTGCTAGTTGTGCAGGCACAGCTCTGTGAGTGTCCGTGGACTTGCTCTTGGCTCAGCTTTCCCTCTTTGTGCACAGCAGCCACACTCAAGAAGGTTCTGCAGTCAAGCATAACTCATTGGATGTACCTGCATAATGGACTCGATATAGGGAGCCGCCTCCTCCTGAGTCCAGCCCAGTACAGTCAGCACTGATGGGCAGTGACTTTCCAGGGCTTCATGCAGGAGTTTTACCTGTAGGAATTGGGGGCTGAAACCGAGACCTTTGCCATGCAAAGCAAGCGCTCCATCTCTGAGCTTCCCTGCGTCTGCCACTTTCACGTGCTAATCGTGTGAAGAACACGCTTAAGCATCATTGGTGCTCTCCTAAAAACGTAATATGGGACATGTTCCTTCAGGTCATAGATGAATATTTTATGACTGTGCCTACCCCAAGAGTAAGAAGCTTGGTGCCCTGTGCAATCCATGCTGGCCGTGCTAGTTGGAACTCATGGGAGCTGTAGTCAAAAACAGTTGGAGGACACCAGGTTGCCTACCCCATTGTCTCTTGCATTGGAGTTTTATTCTTTCCACAGTAAGGAATATGTGGGGCCGAGCTATCAATCTCACCCCATCCCACTTTCTGCATCCCATTGCAATGAGCAGTTGTCTCCCAGAACAGCTCACTGCTGGTGAAACCACCAGCACTGAGATGGGAAAAACTGCCGGAGTACAGCAAGGTGAGAAGAGGGAGTGGAGGGAAAGGCTCATTTGTGGCCTTTGCCGCTTCTCCGCTGGGTGCTCTGCTGTTCTTCTATGGGCATGAAAAGGAGTGGCACATGCCTAGAACCACCAAGGCTTGCCTGACCCAAAGGCAAGCCTATGATAGACCTCGGAACAGAGGAAGCTGCTTTGCACGGGCTGGGTTCAGATAACACACCAAGCCATGGGGGGGGTGTTACCATTCTTGGTCTGCTGTACTGTCTGAACCAAGTCATAGTATTTAGAAAACATAGACAAAAGTGGATTAGAAGGAGCCATCCAGGCCATCTAGTCTAACCCCCAGCACCAGCCGGCTATGCTCGTGTAATCCCCAGCATAGTAAGCTTGGGATTTAGAAACCACAATAAGAAACAATGGTTTGTTCTGGTTTCTCCAAATCACCTTGGCTTGTGGTGTAGTCTGACCCCTGGATCATGGTTTCCGTGGTACCACTATGCCACTACCACAGAATGCTTTGAAAAGAATGGCAACTGCAGGAGCCACTCCAGCCATCTGGTCAATGAGAACAGGCAGGCAACTTAGGCAGGCAGCAATGCACCTTGGGATTGAATTTCAGGCACAGTGGCTGATGGGATATGTGCCAACAGTGGGAGGAATAATCAGGGAGGATGGGAATGACAATAAAGTAGAACCAGTTGATTATCTGTCAGGTAGATCGTGGTGGAAACACAAACTATGGCAACCATGCAGAGTCGCTTGCTGTGTGGTGTGAATGAAGCCACTGTATCAGGCCAGCAGCCTAGTACTGTCAACCATGACAGGCAGCAGTCCAGAATTTCAGACATGATTCCTTCCTGGCCCTACCTGGAGAGGCCAGGTATTGAGTGAGGGGCCTGTTGGTTGTAACGTATATGCTTCCTCCCCGAACTGTGGCTCTTTCCTGTGAGCCCTTGAAAACAACCTTTTGGTAGGGCTGGACCTGGGCTAGATTTTTTTTTAATGTACACAGAGGTAAGAAAAATGTTCTAGGTTTCCTTTCCATCAGTGATGAGTCCCAGACTGAGGCCTACAGGGCTCTGGGGAGAGCAGCAGACCATGCATGGCCAATTACAACCTCTGTGCACACCCATGTGAACTGAAAGCTCCCACATGTGGAACAGATTGTCCAGAGGCAGCCGTGTGAGAAAAATAACCGTGCCACATGTAGAAACCTGTTCCTGCATGCAGAGGAGGCTCTCTGGATCATTGCCCAAGCATCTATGGTAGAAGAAAAAGAACTGAGGCAGGCAGAGTGACAAGGTTTCTCAGAGAGAGAGAGAGAGAGAGAGAGAGAGAGAGAGAGAGAGAGAGAGAGAG
>NW_025336087.1:44846602-44954434 GCF_004798865.1 Varanus komodoensis | reverse complement strand
AGAGAGAGAGAGAGAGAGAGAGAGAGAGAGAGAGAGAGAGAGCGCGAGCACGCACTATGGGAGGCCTACAAAACTGCTGCCTTGAATTTCTGCTTTCTGTTATTTTCCTTTCCATAACAAGGGTTTCTCCAGACTCGTGTAGCTGCAGGCTCCCATCACCCACCCATCCCAAGGAGCTGGAGACACAGTCAATAACTGGCATGTTTTATTTTTGATTGCATGTCTTGCTTGAGGCATCTTTTCAAGGCTTTGCACCAAGAACATGGGAAATTGCTACGGATCAACCTTAGGACTTTAATGTACTAGCACAGTGAGAAACACTAGTTATGAACACAGACTGTAGTCCTACAGAAACAAAAGAGCAGAAAACTATTTTCTTCGGGGCAGAAGGATAACAGTCACATATCCATCTGAGCACTCAAGTATTCACAGGGCAAATATCTTTAGGTTTTTCCCCTCACAAGAATGCACCTGCGACGGTCAAAATACAACCAACTTTTGACATGAAATCCCTTTTGTCTTATAACTACCTATTCCTCACACAAGCGAAAGGAAAAGCATTGCAAATAAATTATGAAGCACATTCCCTTGCCCAGGCTTTGGCCTGTTCAGGTGCACCCTTAGGATTGCTCAGCAGCTCACTGGGCGATCCTGTCCTTGTTTTCCCAAATACACACCTCCTGCCTTCAGACAGACCAACTCCGAAGCCATTTCCTGCAAGACTGTGACCTGGTCTCTTCACAACCATGCTAATCAGCACAGCAATTATCACCCACTCCCAAAAATCTTGCCACCATGGCCAGGTTAATGAGAACCAGTCTGGCTTAGTTGATCGCACAAGTGAACAGAAGAGATGCTCAAGAGTGCATCTAGTCTGTCATTCTGCTTGCATAGGGGCAAATCATTTGCCTCTGGGAAATCCCACCAGCAGGTCATGAGTGCAACAATACCCTCCCACCCATGTTCCACAGTAAACGGTGCACATGGGCATATTGCCTGTAATACTGGAGGAGGGACATAGGCAACAAACTGGTAGCTATTGACAGCTTCCTCCTCCTTGAATGTGTGCAATCCCCGTTTAAAGACATTCAAATGGATGCCGTCACCACATCTTGTGATAGCAAATTCCATATTTTAACTGTGCACTGTGCAGTCCATTCACTGCAATGGATCCCACCAGCCAGCTTCAGGGGATGACCCCGTCTCTTGCCCCCTGTTCTAGCCTAGGGAGAAAAATGCCTTTAGAAGGTGCTGAAGGTTGTCCAGTTGAGCAAATGCTAAGCCAAGGGTCAAGTTTTTCTGCTATGGTGAAATGCAAGTTCCTCAGTGATTTGTTTGAACCTGAGAAAAGAAACACTTAAAAAAAAGAATATCAATAAGACATGGACACACAATCTAATCACACACACACACACACACAAAGTTGAATTCAAAATTATTCAAGACGACTATATCAGTATAGAAAAGCACTTTACTAAAGATGCCTGACTTTTCCATTTGCCAATGCCCAGAGCCAGTTCTCCCTCTCTCTTGTGTTCTCTCCCTCATACGCAATCTGGGGAATAAATTACTTACATGTGATCATATGTTAACCCAGCATCAAATATCTTTTTCTAGTTCTTGACTTTCTCTCCGCCCTGGACCCATTCGGAAACTGGTCGATGCCCGCAGCAGCCCTTTCATTTGAGCAAGTGAAGTTGATGGTCCAGAATCAGTACCTGGAGAGAGTTTACAAGTAGCACTTAATCCAGATTAGAGAGAGGCACTCCTTGTGTCTGTGGCAGGAGAGAATGGGTTGGCCAGCCCTTGTTGTGGTCTTCCACCTGATTTTGATAGGGTTCAGGTGCTTGCCATTTGAGAACCTTCTTCCTGGGTTGCACGTTCAGGCAGCCGCCATGGCCATGGGAACGTTTGTCCAGCTTGGGCTGGTGTGCCAACTTTTGTACACAATTCTGGGAAACTTGGACTTAGTCCAAAACTGGGCCACTGTAAAGCTTTCTGCATGGGACAGCCTTGAAGGAGTGTTCAGACATTTTGGTTGGTCCAGAAAGCAGCAGCCCTGGTGCTGATGGGAAAATGACTATGTAGATATTTTGAACTCGTTTTTGGATGCCCATACTGGCTACCAGTATGCATCTGGCACAATACAAATGGCTGGTTATCACCTATAGCTCTCATAAGGATTGGCTTCAAGGTATCTAAAGGTTGTCCTTTCCCATATCATGCTGCCTTGCACTGCAAGATCTCATGGAGAGTCCCTTCTTTACGTCCTGACAACGATTAGCCAGGATAAATGAGAAGACCTTTTCCATGGCTGCCCCATGGCCCCAATTGTGGAACTCTAATGCAAAAGGTTTGTTTGCCCTCCTCTCTTTTTAACCGCTGCCTGAAGACTATTTCTGTATTCATTTGAGAATTTTAAGCTGTCTCTGTTTGAATTATCTGCTATGCTATTTAGCGGGTCAGGGGTTGGTAATTAATTGCCCAATGCTTGATTGTTTTATTATGTTCTGAATACGGTTAGCCACCTTGAGTACTACTTGGTAAGTCTAAAGGCAGGATAAACATTATTCAAATAACTCCTTTCACTCTGTTAAACCTCCCATATGTATTCTTATCTTTGCCCCCCCCTTCTGTCCTTTCATCTCTTTATAATTTGTTTTCTGATTGCTACTTCTCACTGAAATCAGCAACAAAACATAAGGGGTTCGCTTTCCCTGCCTAAAGGCATTTGCATATATAATGAGGTTGCAAATTTGGACTACTGAGTATACTTGACAGAGATGAAACCTGTTGCTCTAGAGATGTAATGGTTCTGAAAATGTTGCAGCCATGGAGGGAAAAAACCCACATTTTCCTCCCTTTTCCCACCCCTTTGTGGAAAAAAATAAATTTTGGTGGAAATTTGAAATATACTTACCAACTTTAATTTTGCTGCTTCCTTAAATAAGTAAAAGGCATATTTTATCATTTAGCATGTGACATGGTACTAGTTGGCAGATCCATCAAATTTTCAGGGTTCTCCTAGGCATGTTCTCTCAGGACTCTGTTTACAGAGCAATGCAGCCTGTGGCAGGATGCGTGCCAAATCTTGAAGCCCTGAAAAAACAGCCTTGTTAGGCTCATGATGGAAAGGAGCCATTTTGTTTTTTCCTTTTTGGCCTCCACCCTTTTTCTTATTTTGCTTTCTTCCCATTGAGAGGAGGGCAACAAAGATGGAAACAAGGGGACTGGAAACAGAGCCCTTCGAGGAGAGACTGCACGGATGGGGCATGTTTAGCCTTGAGGAGACATGATAACACGCTTCAAGTACTTGAAAGGTTGTCAGATCTTTCAAGGAGGGCCAGGATTTCGATTCTTTTCTCGATCATTCCAGAGTGCGGGACCTGGAATAATGGGCCACACAGAAGCTGGATTTCAGCTGCACATCAGGAAAAACTTCCTGACTGTTAGAGCAGACAGCCAGAAGATTTACCTAGGAAAGTCATGGGCATTCCCTCTCTGGAGACATTTGAGCTGAAGTTGGACAACCATCTGTTAAGGATGCTTTGACTTGGAGCCCTGCATTGAGCAGGCAACTGACCTGATGGCCTTATTGGCCCTTCCAAGTCTGTGATTCTATGATGCCAATGGCAGGAAGGTTAATCATGACAGCTCCAAGCTGGCTTAGTTCTCTCCCTATTCTCTCTCTCTCTCTCTCTCTCTCTCTCTCTCTCTCTCTCTCTCTCTCTCCCCCCCCCTCCGGGGGGCGGGGTTTCCTAGGAGAGCCAGAGCTTGCTCCAGCCTAGCCAGGCAACACCTCCTTTTTTGTGCTTGTGGATGTCCAAGAAGCACCAGCTGTGTGACCTTTTCTACAATGTTCTGCAATGCCGGGCCTTGTAGGGGGACATCTGAAAAAGCCTTGGAGTGGGCACACATGGTATTGCAGCCTCAGAAATACAAATGCTCTAAGTCTTTACAAGCAGAATTCATAACTCTATGGAGTACCAGAGAAGGCCAGAGACCGCTGCACTCTGCTATACCCAATCCTACCTAAGGAACTATATACCTTCTCTTTTGTTGCCTGAGAAGTAGGAGATATTTTCAGCTGGACCTTTTCCTGTGCAATTGACCTGCATGTGGACAGAATGTTGTCCAAATGAAGTTTTCTTCAATTTGTAACCTCCCCGTGCATTTCAAATGCTTCTTCCACAATTTTTATTAATTAAAGTGGGGGGGGACCCTATTAAGGCAGAAAAGACAAAATAGTTTCCCATGTCTTTTTGGTTGGTAGCACCTGTAGAAATACCTGAGGTACAAAAAGATGTCATGGATTTGAGTGTTGCATTTGTCTACACCAGGGGTCAGCAACCCATGGCTCTGGAGCCGCATGTGGCTCTTTCATTCCTCTGCTGCGGCTCCCTGTCACTCTAAATATGTGCGACACCTGCCGGCACGCGATTTATTGAGCTTTTCGACCCCCGGTGGGCCAACCATGGATAAATCCAAGAAAAGAAAAGTTTCAGAAGAAAACAGAACATTTAATGTACATGGGCAGATTCATTTGCTTTCACTGCTGATGAGACTGGTTTACTAGTATGCTTAATATGTGGTGAGAAATTGCCAAACAACAAAAAGTCGAATGTTGCAAGACATTTGCAGAATAAACACACAGCTTTTCCTGAAAAATATCCGGATGGAGATGAGAGAAAAAAAGCCATTTCGGAACTGATGCAGAAGGTTGATCTGAGCAAAAATCATAATTTAAGTTTGGCTTTTTATTTCATAAATACAAGGAGGACTCAAATAGACATTGAGTATTTTATTTGAAAGTAACCTTCAACCCAGCGTCTTTTTTTTTTTTTTTTTTTTGGAGTTCAAAATGTTTTTGTTGCATGCAGAAATAAAAAAAATGTTTTCTCTGTAGGAGTTCATTGATTTCATAAATGCAACACACTATAGGTTCTCTTATAAATAGCATAGAGGCAAAAAATGATATATGCAGTGTTATCTTCATTTTAGATGTCAAAAGGGTTTTGTGCTCCCGGTGTTTTCTTACTGGTGGAAAACGGGTTCAAATGGCTCTTTGAGTGTTTAAGGTTGCCAACCCCTGGTCTACACTATACCTTGAAATGAGCACTTTGTAATGAAGGAGATTATCTTACCATGTTATGAATGCCAATCTTGAAAAGTATTTCACTTATTCCAAATCAGGAAGTATTTCAAAGGCACTTTTTTCAGTGTTCCAAAACTGGGATAGGGGGAATCCTTGAAAAAAATCAGATGTTTCCCCACAGCTTTCACATCTGTAGTTGTATCTCCTTACTTGTTTCTGAGCATTTATATGTTATTTATAACAAAGAAACAGAGCGAGTCAGAAGGGCCTTCCGGGTCATCTGGTCTGACCCCCAGCTCTAGCTGGCTCCACTCACAACATGCCAACCATGCGCATGTCTAGCCTATCCTTGAACACCCTCACCAATGGGACGTCAACCACCTCCCTTGGAAGTCCATTCCATACCCTAGAGATCCTGACTGTCAGGAAGTACTTCCTGGCATCCAAATTGAACCTTGGTTCCTTGAGCTGGGCTCTGTTGGAGCCTGTCCTGCCTTCCTCTGCAGGGGAAAACAGGACTCTACCCACCTCTGTGTGACATCCCTTCACATACCTATATGTCTCCAACAGATCCCGTCGGAGTCTCCTCTTCTCCAGGCTGAAAAGACCCAGTTCCCTCAGTCTCGCCTCATATGGCTTTCCCTGCCATCCAGCCACCATCCTTGTGGCCCTACACTGCACTGACTCTAACCTGGCTATATCCTTCCTGTAATGTGGAGCCCAGAAATGAACACAATACTCCAGTTGTGGGTGCACCAGAGTCACATAGAGTGGTAGTAACGCCTCTCTCAATCTAGAGGCCACACTTCTGGCTATGCAACCAAGGGTGGCGTTTGCCCTCTTGACCTCCGCATCACAGTGCTGGCTCATGTTTAGCCTGCAGGCAACCAGTGCCCTGAGATCCCTTTCACAACTGCTGCTCTCCAGCCACTTGTCCCCTAACCTGTACATACTTCTGAGCATGTGTCTCTTTCACTTACGCTCTCATTCATCAGCTCAGCAACTCTGTGTGTATACCATGACCTACCAGATTAAAAAGTGGTTTCTATGTTTTCATGGAACCGATTTGGTCCTCCCTCTGCAGGCATGTATCCCATCAGCCACTGCACCTGAAATTTGATTCCAAGGTCCCTCACTCCCTGCTGTCTGCTCTTCCTCATCGGTCTGCACATACAGGCTGTATAGCTGAAGTGGCTCCTGCAGTTGCTGCTCTTTCCAGGGAACTCTGTGGGAGCTTCATGGTAGGACTGTAGAAACTGGTCCTGGGTTCAGACAATACAACAAATCAGAGTGGCACACAGAAACCATAAAAGTCTTACAACTGCTGGCATCAAGAGTGGCATGACATCAAGAAACAAATCGCCATTCTTCTCGGTAGCAACTTATGATAAACTGTTTTTGTTTCCTTCCATATTTGTAGGACAAGCACTAAGCCCAGGATATGGTCTGAAGACACATAAGGCCTTTCTCCACATGTTGAAGCTAAGCATGCTTGGAGCTGGCCTGAGCTTGGAGGGGAGACCACTGCATGTAGTCATCTTCACAATGAGAGAAAGGTGGGATAGAAATTTATTATAAATAAATAAATAAATAAATAAATAAATAAGCAAGCAAGCAAGCAACCAAGCAAGCAAGCTAACTCCCTTCTAGTATTCTGGAAGAGAGTTATCTCCAAACATTTCCAGAAAGATTTAATGTTAGAGCATTAGTGGCCTAGAAAAGGCCCAAGTGATATACTTTCCTTCTTGCGATGGCATTGCAGTTCTCTGAATAAATCTATGTTATGGTGCATTGTTTCACATGAAAAACTGTGTTCCATGCTATAGATTTTTTTTCCATGAGTGGGATAGCTTGGAGAACCAGAGACATCTGTTTTTCTCATCTGGAAACCCACTGAGAAACAGCAAGCATTAAAAATGGTGCAGAGAACACAAAAATATCTTGACCAAGTGTTTTGTAAAGTTAAACAGAGAAGGATCTATTGAGAGTGAACACAGACCATGCTAAGCGATCATAGCCATAACAACCATCTCTACAGAATTAGCCATTTGGGATTGGGGAAGGTTTTTTTGGAACCAGACCAAGGGAGCGCTCACAGCATTCTGAAATGTAAATGAGAAATCTGACAAATTTTTAGACAAAAATATTATTAATCCTAGTAGGGTAGCTTATTTCCCATACTTGAATGTTGACTCATGGTTATTAATTGGCTCATACGGTGATTATCACAGCAATCTAGAAGTGTCCCTGTAATTTACAGCAATGGTCCGGACATTCCCAAGGCTGAAAGTATTCATATTGTCTGACAGGCACGCATCAGTTCAAAAGGTTATAATTTCCAGGATAAAACTCAAATGTATGTTACAGTACTTTGTGATTAGTTTTAGCCTGACACAGCCTTGGTAGGAACTGATGCTGCATGAAGGAATATAGCACAGTTCCCTGGGAAAAGTGAAATGTAAGCTGGGCAGGTTTGATTTCAAGCTGGAAAAAGAAGTATTGTGTAGTTTTCCTATGCATTCACAGTTTCCATGCTACTTTGGACTCAAAACTAAACTAACCTAAACTAAACTGCATTCAGAAAGAAAAACTAAACTCTGCATATTGTATAGCTTGGGGCTTCTGTCCTATATCCATTTCCCCAGTAGCTGTCCCCACTGAACACAGTAGGCAGGTTCACCTGTCACACTAAGCCACTATGAATAAGCCACTGTGCTTTGGGTGTGCAAAACACCCTAAAGTACATCCAACAGATGATCAGACCTGCCCTCTGTCCCACTCAATCTTCTGGCTGCTCCAGCTTGTACCCCTGGGACCTGGCAGCAGAACCCAACTTATCTTCTCGTCTCAACTCACACTGCTCTAGCCAATGGCCCTTTTCGGTGCCTGGCATCTTTTTCAACATTTTGTGCCTCCAAATTGTTCCACTAGGATCAGTTTTCTAAAAATGGTCAGTCTTTCACAAATGCAAAAGTGTGCACTTTTGCTGTTATGAGCAGTCTTGCTGATCAATATCCTTGTCAGTTTCAGCTGCCAAAGGAGGCGAAAAGGGAGGAGGGTAAGTGACACACTCAGCAACTGACAAGAGAAATTTGCTTCTTGTCTCATTCATACACAGTTGCAAAGGACTGGGCGAGAAATAATGGTAAGAGAACAGTAGCCCAAGTCACAAGTGCTGAAAATGAGGAGCAGGGAAGCCAAAGCAAAAAGAAGGGCACAATATCTCCCTAAGTGTTGAACTGATACTTCTTGTAATCTTTACAATACCTCCCTGTCTCCATATTCCAGAAGGAGGAAACCCTCTCCACATTTCAAAACTCCTTTTCAGAGTAGTTACTGCTGTGATTACTGCAGTTCTCCAACAGGTCTAAAAATACCCTGAGGATGCAGGTGCATGGGAGGGAGCGATGGGGCCCCCATGGGATGGGTAAAATACTGCTATTGCAGGTGCTTCATTTGCTTCTCTTCTGCCACCCTCTAAGGACTTAAAAAACTTCTGGGAATATTTGCACAGATTCTAATGGATTATATAGTAAATTGTGTCTGGGAAATAAATGAAGGGGAAATTTTCACACCTGAAGTAATGGGTCAGTTAAATGCAGATGCACACATTTTACTGCCACATACTTTGCAGCCATTACATTTGCATACATTTCAGCATAGGTGTTGTTGCTTTTGAGCTGGCAAGGGGCCCCTGCAACTGCAGCAATAGATGCTCCAAAACTGAGCTGTAAAAAATGAGAGGAGTTCATATTGCCCCTTCCTAGAGTAGTTTGGGTGAGCTTGGTGGCCTGGGCGAGCTGGCAAAGGGGAGTTTGTGGCTCTTGCTGAGCACCTTGTACAATGGGGTCAGTCGCCCAAGTTCAGACAATATGACAATCCATTATTGGTACAACTCCAAGAACAAGTTGAGGGTTCTCAGCATGGCTAATGCCCCACAAAAATGCCATCCTGATGGAAACCATCTAGGTTCACGTAACCCTATCTGTGGCCTGCCTGTGAGTTGCAAACCATGATAGTCTGCTGTGCAAACTCAGGAAGTGACTTGGTTTACAAGCCATCATAGGTTAATTAACCCTCAAGACCATGCAGTCTGCCCCCAGCTACCATTTTGAATATGCAAGCAGCAGCTGATGGTTGCCAAGGTTTGTTGTAGCATGTGAATCCAGGCAGCAGAGGTTGTGTAAGGGTTAAGGAACCTTCACATAACTCATAGTCTAACCCTCACTCACTCTCTGCTGTCCAGGTTTGCATGGTATGACAATCCACAGCAACCACCAGCTTGGACTTACTTATTCAAAATGGTGGCTGGCAGACAGTGCAGCATCATATGGGTTCATTAATCAACAATGGCTTGTTGTAAAGTGCAAATGGCCCAGTGGAACTTTCTGAATGGACTGGTATACAACTGTTCATTGAAGACTCCCAGCTCTTCTCAGGCTTTCCATACCTATGGATCATAATTGTACAAAGAGGTTTCTTAGAATAGGCCCATCTAGATGATGCATATGTTGGTCATGTGCTCCAGGTGGAAGCATGACTGGCATCAGTTTGAAAGGGAA
Source organism: Varanus komodoensis (assembly GCF_004798865.1). NCBI lineage: Eukaryota > Metazoa > Chordata > Lepidosauria > Squamata > Varanidae > Varanus > Varanus komodoensis. Next base: position 44,944,777 of record NW_025336087.1, on the reverse strand, counting down.
TTCAGTCCTCCTTTTTTCAGAAAGAGACCAGGCCAGGGAAGGGGTAACGTTGGTGTTACAAGCTTGCACTGGGCTCAGGGAAATGATGCTTGGGCACTGCAGCTTGAACAAAGGATGGTATGAAGTATCCATCCATCCATCCATCCATCCATCCATCCATCCATCCACAAACATCTGAGAACAGCTAGCTACTAATTGGGGAAGATGGGAAGAGTGGAATCTCAAGAACTGATATTGTACATTATTTATATGTCACTGCTCTTGGAAGAATGTTGCCTTCTCTGAGCCAGCCTGGCCCAATCTAAATATTGTCATACAAAGTTCTAAGGTGCAAGGAATGTGGACTATCTTAAGAGGAGCTATCTGGAAGATTAACTAGAGGAGGGGTAATGGCAGACAGTTATTACAATTTTGTGGAGATGATCCATTGAGGAAAAAAATATACCTTTGTTAACAGAAGCTGTAAGTTAAGGTGCACAGAGGATCCTGAATAGACTGACCATGCAATCAGATGTGTCTAAACAAAACTCTGGATCATAAAGTCAAGTCTTAGTTCTAACTCTTTTAGCCAGAAGCATCCTGAACATGGATTCAGAAAAGCATGCTTCCATTTTATCATCCAGGTCATGGCAGAAAGGAGGGAAGAGGTTTGGCAGTTTCTTAGTGATAATGCCAAAATGTTTACAGATTTATCTTTTTAAAATGTAAGGAAAGGACAAGGATACTTCTATCTTTTCAAGATGTTCTATGCTCAAGTCCCCCACACAACTCAGCTCTTACTATCTCCAAGAAACAAGCAAAAGTCTCAATCTCTAACACTTAAAAGCTTTCCAAAGCAGGATGGCTACCAGCTTTTCTAGGATAATAATTTGTACCTTCCTGCAACCACACATAATACAGCCTTTATTCAGTAAATAGCAAAGCCGTTTCACACCATGCCAAAGGTCAGCTTTTGCTGTATTAATAGCTGTTCTGGGAGGGTCAGTGTTGTGCTATCCTACATTTTTTCCAGGGCCTGGAGATGCAATTTCCTACAATCTGCAGGCAATTTCCCACCAATTTTCTCAGGGAGCTAATAGGCTGTGACAGGAGATGGAGCTAGGAAGCAGCAGGCGGCTTCAGAAAAGACAAATTGCATCTCTGCCACCTCACTGGGCAATCTAGATCGACGGAGTTTATAGCTTTGTAGTGTTATTGGGCCCCATGCTAACACCAAATCACTCAAGCTGCTATCTGAATTTCATATTCCTCTTCCATCTGAATTTCCTATCACTACCTATCACCCACAGTTACAAAATAGATTGTATACGATTAGTGGTTTAACTGCCTTTCAAATAGCTTCCTAGACATTGTTCAGGTTCAAAATAGGGAAATGCACAGACTTGCATCGCAATAGCCCTGTTGTGTTTGACTTTGGTATCTGTTTTCAGAGGAGGCAGCAAGTCATCCCAGGGAGTTGTAGCCACAGGGGGGGAAATAATTTTACTGAAGTTTAATGGCAAATGGCAAACTTTTGAAGACTTGGTGCACAAATGCACACACTGAAAATGTGCATTTTTCTAGTGGAACAGAAAATATAAAAAGCACCATAAATTTAATCTTAAGAAGCTTAATTACTTCACTAATGATAAATGCAAAAGTGTCAAAACAGATTTTCATCTTACTTCTTCAGTTTTAAACCACATGCCTCTTAATATCCAGTTTCATATTTGATATTTTAATAAAGCACTTTTCATGGAAAGCATGGAAAAGTTAGTGACTTGTAGCCAGACACCAATAAGAGGCAATAAATATATAATTATCTTTGTAAATGTAACTTTAAAAAATGAAAAAGTGGGGGAGGCCAGCAGCTACACTTGTCAGGAGGTTTATAGGAAGCCTGGCTTGGAAGCTAAAATGAAGTAAAATGATCTTGGATGAAGGGAATATACATTTGGACTAATTTTCAGTTAGATTCACCTGCAGTATAAAGATCTTCAAACAAGCAAGATCTGAAAAACACTTAATGTATTAACATAATTTTAGTGTTGTGGTTTAACTAGTCCATAGGCAAGTCTATCCTAGAGTGTGCCCCAACTATCAAGATATAGTCACCCAAGCCTGCCAGCCGCATCCCACCGTACATAAATCAGATGTCTATATGGCTACAGTGAGAGGGAACCATATGCATCTGTATACATACATACATACATAAGGCTCCTAAATGTGAGGAATGTGGGCCAGTCAGGCTTCTCCTTGCAGGAGAGTTTCTACATGCATACACTCAGAGGGCCGGTGGAGGCCGTATTTGGCACATGTGTTGATGCTCTGAGTTGATGTGATGCGAGTACTCCATGACCTGGCTCCTCACACGGTGGATCTGAGTGTTGCTTGCCTGCCGGGGTAAGAAGAATTCAACTGCATACAGAATCTGGACTGTATATCCCATTATGCACATGGATCCCTCATGTATCAGGTTTTCCTTTTCAACGGAAGAAGCCATTTTGTTGCATGACCCTTTGAACAGCACTGCCTGTTCCATTAAGGTGAAGAGGAGGCGTTTCAGTCTGGGGGAAAGAGTAGGTGGAGTATCAGAATATGGAAACTAGGAGGTCCCAGTGTGTGGTCTGAAGGCACACAAGGCAGCCAGCATGCTGAAGCTAAGCAAATCAGACCTGGTCAATGCTTGGCAGGGAGACCATGGCATGGAGCCATCTTGAGCTCCACCATGGAAAACATGGTGCCATATATATGTTAAGTTGAATGATACTTTTGATAATGCATGGAGCTATGTGTGCATGTGGAGGATAGGCTAACTCCTTGACCACTGTGATGGCCCTGATCCTGTGCCTGAAATTTGCACTACTAAAGAAAGATGTGTTGAAATTAATGGACTTTTAGCAATGCAGACACTGGGCCCCCAGTCCAGGGGAAGGAGAAAGGATATAGCCATGTGCTAATACATTTAGTTTGACCCTAGTTAACATATATTCTGATTACACACCCAGACACTGCACCAGCAGCGGCTAACTCCTCTTGGATGGAAGCGAATGACATTAGAAATATGCATTTGAAATGAACAAGTAAAATCTTAATGTGCAATTTCTTCAATAATACATGCAGTACATTTGCAAATACCAATCTGACATTAAGGTTACTGTCATATTAAGCGGAAATACATGGCTGATTCATTAGGAGCAAGTAATTGAATGACAGCATTAATATAGAATTTATAAATATTAAAACAGTGAATTAATTTTAAACCTAGTTTTGCAGTGAATACTTGGGCCAATAGATGATTTGGGTAATTCAGAAAAATTAAGGGGAAGCTTGGAAGTGATCCAAAATATCTTGATGCAGTTAACCACAAAATAAGAGTTATTAGCTTATCATAATTGCAGCCAATTTTTAAAGTAACGGAGTGCTCCACTGTGGATTGCTGCAAGGAAGTGGAACAAAGCGTGTGAAATGAACAGATGGATTTGATTTTAAACAAATTAAGCCCACTCCCTGGGATGTAACAAGTGATTTTGTAGTTTTCCATGTTATGGGTTAACTTCCCACTGTGACCTTCTCAGGCTGATCGCTAATTTTTTTTCTTGTCATTAAGCACAATCCTTGAAGGAGTATGGGGACTTATTACTTTCAGTTGCAAAGCTCCCATCTTCAACCGAGATGTCTATAAGGACTGCTTCTTTCAAGATAAAGTTTACATGCCAGAAAATGAGCATGCTTGTGCTCATCCTCATATGTTAAGTCACATAATTTCCTGTAAGGGAGTATTTTTGGTTTAGGCAATCCATCCAGCATGAAATGGCCCCAAGAGCACACTGAAAACTCAAACACACAACTAATTCAGTCATTGCAAAATGATTTGTCATCTTGACAAAAATGTAGCGATAAAGAGGATCAGATCCCTATCTAGCAAGTGCAATGCACATGTATGAGCAAGCTTTTGCGTATGTATTCCCCAACTGTGGAATGCTGGAACTGTGCATGGCATACCTGCAACTCCCAATGTTGAAGCACACAACCATAGGCCAAAGCTGCATGCAAGGTACCCGTTGCTAAATAACAGTATTCCCCCAACAGTATCCAATGGTCTACCCTGGGGTAAGCAGTTTGCCACCCTCCTGGAATTGGGCTGCATCTCCCATCAACTCCAGACAGCAGGACCAATGGCCATTGATTATAGGAGTTGTAGTCCAAAGCATTGGAGAGCACATATTGCCCAGTCCTGCTCTCCACTGATCACAAGAGGGGAGGATGTACTTTACGTGCAGGTGGCTGATGCTGCCCCAATGATGGCATGAACATAGGTACCATTGTTAAAAGTGTGAATACACCATCAGCTGGTTGTATTGTACATCTAAGTGTGCCATGGGTGTTAATTTACTTATTTCCTTTATCTCTAACACAGCATAATATATAGTGCCCTGCAGAAATAGCCACACACATGCCCTTTGACCTTTCCCCATTTTGTTGTTACAAGCAGGAAATGAAATGGATTTAATTGGCACTGTTACCATTGATGTACACAGACTACTCAACAGTGTGAAGGCGCACAATATTTTGCTGTTCCATGCCATCAAGTTGTCTCTGACTTATGGTGACCCTATAGAATAGTCTTCCAAAATGCCCTGTCCTTGAAGCTCTTGTACATTCAAGTCTGGGTCTTCCTTTATGGAGTCAATCCATCCCACGTTTGCTTTTCCTTTTCTTCATCTACCTTCAACTTCTCCAGCATTTCAGCGTTCTCCAGGAAGTTTTGCCTTTTCAGGATGTGTTCAAAGTATGACCACACAAAAGTTAAGTCAACAAAACAAACTGGCACTTGTCGGTTGCCGAAGTATTCAACAGCCCCCTCATCTATATCTGCCAGAAACACCTTTGGGAGCAGTTACAGCTGCAAGTCTTCTTGAGTAAATCAGCGTTGAGCATCTGGATCCGACAATGTTCGGCCATTCTTCCTGCAAGAACTGCTCCAGTTCTGTCAGGTTAAATGGGGACTGTTGGTGAACAGCAACTTTCAAAACTTGCTGCAGATTCACAATTAGATTGAGCTTTGGCCTTTGACTGGGCCATTCTATGATACTCAGGTCCTTATTTTTAAAACACTGAAGTATTAACTTTGGCTATGTGTTTAGGTCATTGTCCTGCCAGAAGGTAAACATCTGGCTCTCTGCTAGGTCTTGCAGACTGAAACAGGTTTTTCTTTAGAATCGCCCTGTATTTGGCTCCATCCCTCTGGCCTTCAATCCTGACCAATTCCTCAGATCTTGCTGAAGTCCTGACACCATTATGCTGCCACCAACGTGCTTTACTTTGGGGATGGGGTTCTCAGAGTAATGCGTACTGTTCACTTTGTGCCGCACACATTTTGAAGCAGGCCAAAAAGTTCTCTTTCATTCTTATTGGACTGGATTTTTGTAGCATGTTGGCAGTGTCTCCCACATGCCATTTTGCAAAATGCAAATGGGCTTTGTTACGGGTTCCTGTGATGGCTTTCTTTGCAGCATTCTTCCATAAAGCCCAGCTTTTTGTGGAGCACCTGGGTGCCAGTTGTCCCTAAGATGCTTCTTCCATTTCATCTGTGGGTCCCTTCAGCTCTTTCAGTGTTGCTATTGACTCTGATTGCTTTTAATGCCCTCTTTATCAGGCCAAAGACTTTTTTCTGGACAGACTTTGCTAGACAGTTGCACTGTGTTCTTTCCATTGTGTAATAATAGATTTGGAAGTGCTGCAGGAGATGTTCATAGTTAAATAACCCAATCCTGACTGGTTCTTCTGTACAACTGATCCAGAGTTGTTTTGATAAGTCTTTGGTCTTCATGGTGCTGCTTGTTTAAGATATACTCTCTAACATGTTCCAGGGCTTCCAGAAACAGGTGTATTTATGCTGCGATCAAGTGGCACTAAAATTACACAAAAGCAGATTCTATTTAACTACTTACAGGACTCTGGAGGCAGTGTGTTGCACCAGAGCTTACTTAGGCATGTCACAACAAAGAAATAAATTGAAAAACAAGTTCCAGTTTGTGTTAGTTGACTTAACTTTTATGCCACAAAAACATTATTTTGTTGCTTCATGATACTGAATATCTTGAACATATCAAATGCTAACAATGGCAATTAAATTAATTTCAATTGCAAGTTGTAGCACCACAAAATATGGAAAAGTCAAAGGGGGCGGTGAATAATGCATCAAAGCAGCTAACACTCCAGTATACTAACAAAACTAGAAAAACTAGATCAATAAAAAGCTGCAAGCCACCCAAAGGTCAGAAATAGTAACAAATTAAATTAGCATCTAGCAAACACTTTCTTGAAGGAAATCAGTTTTGCCTGCATTTTGACAGATGAGCATCAAAAGAGTCACACAGACCTCTCACAAGAGACTTTACAAAGGCCTTCTTTCTTGTCCTGATGCTGTATACCACAGACCACAGAAAACTGTGCCAAGTGAATCACAGTGCCGGGGCAGGGTTGTCTGATAGAAAGACTTTCCCGATATGTTCTGATCTCAGGTCATTCAGGACTTCATAGGCCAAGAACAAATTACATCTGGAAACAGACAGTAACCAATATATAAATTTACCCTAGGTGCAAAATATAGCAGCCTTTACACTACAAGGAAAATGGGGAAAGTTTGAGACTTAAACTGAAAATTACAGAGGCCAACCGACCTCCTGGAGTCAACTATTACTGGTTGCCGTAAATCTACTTCAGGAAGGTCAGGTAGCAAGCGCACAAACTCATCTCTGCACTTGATAGACAGAAGAGTCCTAAGAGATCACCCCACAGTGTGGGTTACACAAGTCTGATAGCCCTGTTGCTGCACATTATGCCAAGCCTTGGAACAACATCCTCCTGGTGAAAACTAAGTGTAAGAATGCCTAGATTGCTGTAATTAGAACCCCACAACCAGAAACTCAAATTCTGCAGTGGAATTAAATTATGCACATTTAGTACTGTATATGTTTACTTGAGGAGCCTAAGCAGAAGTACTGGATGTCACCATGTAATATATGTTCCTTTGTTCTGGAAGAAAATGGAGCAGAAGGCATACGCACACATCCTCCTTTGTTTATCCAGCGAACCAGAACCATCACAGGGACAATCACAAGCCAAAGACTGTTTTCTGAGCCTTATGCACTGGCTTACAAAAACTTCCTGAAATGAAGACATGATTAAGGTCCCATTGTGTTCAAGAACAGTAGGGTCAGGGGGCAAAAAGCCCCGTCCCATCACATGGAGCAGTTTGAGGCACTCTAGGCTTGATACATGGCTGGATTTGTGAACTGTTTAAAAAAATGAAATTGAAGCCTTATGCTTCAGAATCAGCACACCAAATGCTCATGAAAATGCTCAGTCAGCCATTTTCATACAGATGCACATCTGATACATATCTATAGGTATATAGATTGATAACCGTACTAATTTTAAAGGCTATTTAACTAGGTCATCAAGAATAGTTAACATTTTACATTCCAAATGCAAAGTTATATATATTAGGGCTATTACCATTCCATACTGCTATAAAATGGATTCAGTAGAATGAGCATGTAAATTGAAAAGAAAACGAATGTCTCTTCAGGCACAAGGAAGGAAATTTGTTCCCAAATGGGAAACTTTGTCTGTGATTCAGCCAATGTTGCTCTTGGATGTATTGTTTTGGCTTCCAGGTGACACCCTTCTGCAACAATGCAGATAAGTTGGTCACTTTTGAGCAAGCAAATTAGAAAGAGGCAAATATGTTTGGGAAAAAGTCAACCAAAAGCCCAAAGGAATTCTTCACGCTAATACTGGTAAACTATGGAATGAATGTGCCACCTGTAAAGTGTATACAGCAGCCAACACTGATACTATCCCTAAATTCTTCTCGAAATCTTTGACCCCATATTTCTCTGTGGAAGCATGATTAGCTTTGCTGTTCTTAGTTTCTGATGCAACATGAGAAACAACCATAAGTTACAAACCACAGGAATGTCATAGTGTCACTCCTTAAACACCTATTTACAAATGTTTCTGTATAAACCTCTCTTCAAAATTTAAAATTTACATTTTTTCTCAATGTACGAAGTGCTTGCTTTTCCATTTTCTGAAGTACAAATGTGAATTCTGAATGCAAAATCTTTTAGGAAGTTATCTCTAATAAAATAAGCTTGATATTATGCTCAGCATACAAAAACTTATCAAATGTTTCACAGTTCCACTCTAGCTTATTAAAAGTTTTAAATTACAAAAGGTTTTTTTAAAAGATCATTCATGAAGTGTTGGGGGGAACAGAGACCATTTGTTGATACTAAAGCCTTTACTGTAATAAACCAGATGTATTTACAATTTATACAAATGTTTGATCTTCAACAAAAAATACAAAAGGCTATATCCCAAGAGGCAAAACCAGAAAACAAGTTTATCCAAGATACCACTGTTCTACACAAGACAGAATGCAGGTGGGATTGTAAGTGTTGAAACATAATCCGACATAATCAAGCAATGAGCATGACTTTATGAGATCAAAAAGGGGGAGAATCCAAAAGGCTGCAACAAAGCAGCAGACTCTGCTTTTAAAATCCATCACAACTATGCTACATTAATCCATCTTGCCTTCTTGCTTCACACCAGTCCAGTCGCTGGATGCCAAAAAGTTGCCTTCTTCATGCGCGATGCACAGAGACCGTGAAGAACAAAAGGTTGCCTTCTGCTTTAATATGTGTTGATTTGCATCATGTAAAGGTCTCAAAATCAAGTTCTTCCTTTCTTTCCTTTTAATTAAAAAAAGGCAAAGTCTTCCTTTGAATGTCTACAAACTGAGTTTGGCCCAGTTCAACTCTTCATTTGCAACATAATTTGTCAGTAGATAACTTCATAGACAGTAGCCTTCTTGTCTCCAGATCCGGTGACTATGTATTTATCATCAACAGAGATATCACAGCTAAGCACAGAAGAGGATTCTTTGGACTGGAAAAGAAAGAACACAGCTATAATATGCACGCGTGAGAATACCTTTGTTTGCACTTTTATGCAACAAGCCAGAAACAGTGGAGTCATGATATAACAGAGTCATTATGGCACAACATCTCTGAGAGCAGAATGGGATAATTCCAGGTCGCTCCAGGAGCTCCTTGGTGAAAGTGTGGGATACAAATATGACTGAGCATAGGAATAATCTATCTTGTTTCTTCACACTCCCAGCACTACCACCAGCTCCAATCATCAAATCTCTTTCACAAACAAACAAACTGTTCTTACCTGAAATATACTAGCACCATATGGAGTCCTCCAGGCATTTAAGAGGTTATCTTTTCCAGTACTTACAAACCATTTGCCTGAAATAAGACCATCAATGAGAACACAGTAAAACATCTTGCACCAACATGGAGACTTATGTACTGTTCATAGTGCTGTGTACGCAAGGAAGCCTCTATTGTGTGGCTAAATTGTTCCCCAGGTGTGCTCACTGTATTCAGAGATTACTGGCCGGTGGGGGAGAAGTGGAGGGGCACCGAAAGGAATACAGTGTGAAATATTGTCAAAGATCTCTGTGGGAAAATCAATACAGTTGCCACCACCGTTCAACATCTTCTCATTTTGACAAGTGCTTGCTGCATGGTTAACCAACGCAGAGTGCCTGAAAACAGCCGCAGGGCATCCCTGGGCCCTCCGTTCTAGGACAAATCCATCTTTGTGATGTGGCTTATATAAATGATTTAACTAAAAAGGCATAATAAGCTCAGCAAACAGTGGGCATCGTTCAGCGCTCTTGATACTCAACATGTTATAGCCCTACAGCCTAAGCAAACCAAATGCCCCCAGCTGTGCAAGAATGCAGCTTTGATCATATTGCCCACATTTCAGACATGAACTACTTCTAACAATTTTCCTGCGGGAGCTGGTAGGAGGCTGCAACTTTTATTTTCCACTTGGTACATCAGACATGGAAGGCTCTCACTTAAGATGTTCTGCTCAGGTGGGGCTGGTTTACAGACATGTGGGTGGTGTCTAGCCACTCTTCCTCCGACTTACCACAGTAAGCAAACTTGAGCGATAGCACACAGCTCTCATGCAGATGGAGCTGATATTTGTCTGGTTTAATTACATGCAGCACTTCCACATTACTGCTTTCCATGCCTACGGCCAGCCATTCACCAGTGGGGCAATAGCCAAGGGAAAATATCTTGGGGGAGAGACAGAGAGAGAGGAATTAGCGAGGGGGGAAAAAGGAAATAGACTTAAGTCTTTTGCGTCTCTGTTAAAACATGGGATGAGATTGTGAAGTCCAAAGGCAGCACGGAAAAGGATTAAGTACATGGGGTGTGCTAATTCCCTGGAGACATATTTGTCACTTCAGAACTCTCCACGGCATTTATTCTGCCTTTGCTTTCACAACTCTACCCCAGGCAAAAATGCCAACTTTGATTCATAGATGCACTCAGTGTTCTAAATGCTATTTTAATAAACATTTGTTAGGGTTTCAAAGAAAATGGTCCCATAAAAGATACAAATTACCTAATGAGCGCTTGATTGACAATAGTGATTATGCTCCACAGTAATGTTCTGATTGAAGGCAGCCTGAGGCTACACTAAAAGCTTCCATGAATTGTAAGCGTACTTGTAGTACTAAGAATTTCACTATTATCAATACTGTGACTTTACCGCAGGCGAAGGAGTGTACCCAGTATCAGATGAAGTCAACTGGTGCGTTCATCAGTGCTTTAAGATGATGCAAAAAATAAACCCTAAAGCCAGATACCTGGGATGTGAAGTCATGTTGCTGCAGCTGCCTCCCTTCTCTCAAGTCCCAGGATCTTACAGTGTTATCCAGGCCTCCCGTCCAGAGCTTGGTACCATCATTAGAAATGTCAATACAGCTGGCTCCATCTGTGTGGCCCTGGAATTGCCTGATAAAACAAACCAGATTGAATAATGATTTCCTGCCAGAACTCAAGGTAAACACTGTTGTGTTGTTAGTTTTGGACTCTGCGTGTGTGTCATCTTCTCTGCACCAGCCAATGTGCAGCAAGCAGTAATCCTGCCCCCTCCACACCCTAATGTAAAATACGCTCACTGTATACAACGATTTTGCAGGTGGCAAAACACATCAAATGTACCATAAATTGGCTAAATAAGAGCAAGCCACACATTTGCACAGAACTGTAAAAGGACAGGATGGCTATCTGAGAAACTATAATGTAATTCACTATGAAGGCACCTGGAAATAAAACTTAATAGATTACTATGCTAACTCAAAGGACAAATTGACTCAGAGACAGCCTGTTATATATAGGCTTTGTTTAAACTCTGAATCAAGAACATAAAAATACGTGGAAGATTCTGCTGCATAAACGCACGCAGGAACGGATCCAAAAATCTAAGCTTTCTGCTTGCATTGGCTGAGCCTGCAAAACAATGCCCTTGGTAGCAAACAGGTCATGAACTGTCATCATTATTCAACTCCATTTTATGTTTTAAATCTCAGCATTCAGAAATCCCTGTTCTCAGTAACAAAGAGTCAGCTCGAGCCTTCCTTAATCCCTAAGCTGGAGAGTTCCAAGGTGCCTGCCTTTCTCCATCAGCAATTAGCTTTAGTTCCAGACCTTAGCAGCAAGAGCAGGAAGGGGAAGAATGGCTATCATGGGACAAGCGATGAATCAACATGGCACGTCTGGAGCCACTGGCCTGAAAACTCAGAGTTATCAGTTTATGCACTCCTTTTTTTTCCTGCCATTTTTACTAACACAAGTAAGGGTAAGAAGCAAGCCACAACAAATTGGCAACCAGTACTTATTGCTCATGAAACCCTGGCAAGAACTCACAGTTCCACAGTAATTAAGGATATAACTAAAGGATAAACAGGATCCTTTGCTTCCAAAGGACCACCAGGGCAACTGGGATTATTTTCTCTCTTTTGCTAAGGTAAATGGCAGGTGAGCTAGTTTCCCCCAAGCTTTCTCTATGTCAGACATACAGGTATGCTGTTGCTAAAGCCCTCTATCCAACCATTGCTTCTTTATCCCTTTAGATCCTTTCCAGAACAGATCCTTGAAAGAATTCATTTATGCATGCTCATCTCTCTTCCCTTGCATGAATGCACCCAACTGACTGATTTACGCAATAGTACCATATGTGGCAGGAGATACCAATATGAAGAGTGTTGATCATGGACCTACTTACCTCATCCTACATTTATGCAGGAGAGATGGGCAGGGGGGAGAGTAAGTGGATGCACCCTATTGAGAAGGAGCTGGCCTGTAAGACTGCTAAACAGGACTGTCAACTGCAAGCAATCGCAAAGCCACCACTGGAGGCTATGTCAGCTGTTACTTTTATCTAATTGCATCTTAAAAGCCAAATCTGCAAGGGCCACATGTCAGACTGTTCAAATATTATGGCTGTGGGTGCTGAATAAGACTTTTCACTTCCTTTTCCTGTTCACAAAAGCAACAAAGCTGTCCCTGAGCTGCACAAGAGACTGGCAATCATTTACAAGAAATTTTATGAAAGAGTTTGTAAAATGTCTGCTTACTGCTATGGTTTATCTTTCTTCCCATAGACAAGTTTCACTGTTTAACTATAGCACTTCCTTTTAAAGGGTCTGATCGGTCCTGTAGTTAGCACTTGCCAGGGAATAAGGCCAAAATCTATTTCAATGCATTTAAGGATTAAAGGTAACCCTGTTACAGAATGCAAAAGTGTCTGTCAGATGAAAACTGGTGCTTCTCAGCATGAGGTGCCAAGGTAGAACACATATTGTGTAAAACTCCTATCATGCCTTGTGGATTACAAGCCAAGATGGTAAATAGTCACCAGTCTTAAGTGGACCCAACTTAAGTGGTGGCTTGAGAAGAAACCAAAGACAGTCATCAGTTCAGTGTGCTATAGAAATAGGCCAGCATGTGAATTCTGCAAAGCTGTAATTGCATCACACCAGCAGAAGCTAGAAAGGAACACTTAAATCATCATTCAGACAGTATCAGCATTTTTCTGTAATGAAGTAACTTTCTGAATATGGGCTTGAGTGAGCAAATGCTTGACTGAATGTTTAGGGAGTCAGTGGATCAGCATTTTCCTGCAGTCAGGATGTGGGTTTGGATTTATTTGAATTCTGTATGGCCCTGACATAGAATTTTGATATTTCCTTCAAGTACAGAGTTCACACAGTCTTGTTCGTAATTAAGATGAGTCATTCAGCCTCCAAGAGCCCAGAAATGCTTAAGTGCCCAAACTTTGAAGCTTTAAATAGCCTCTCATTACCAAGGCAGGTGCAAAAGTCAGCTGTGCTTTGCTGAGATTTATTGTGGGCCTCTGCCAATTTTGTTGTGATGCATGAAAACTTGGTCTTGTGGTCCACCAAACACTGTCATATTACAAAGCTATTTTAAGCAGTTAAAAGTCACTGCCTTGCCAAGACATTCACATCAAGCTGCACCAATCCATTCATTCTTTCCTCCTGACGGCTTGGAAGGACATTACTTATGTGAGTTTTATGTTAATCACACTCCCTACCTTGCAAACCTGGAAGTGTTAGAGACTCCGTGCAAAAAGAAAAGCCACTTAGGCTGCAATCCTATATATGATTACTTGCAAGCATGTCCCAGTAAACTCAATCAAACTTCCTTCTGAGTAGTCATTAAGCAGACTGCTCTGTTAGCTTTAAATTGGAGGAAAGAACCCAGATCAGTTGCCAAAAATGCAGGCAATTGGGGGCAACCAGATAACCTGAAAATGAGCTAACTGAAAAGATCTAACCACTCAGCATTTTCAGGCATATTTACAGAACACACCTGCTGAGAAAAGATGACCAACAACCAGTTATTATTGTTACTATTTTAAGATAGGCATGTTGTTTATTTACTTGTAGAGACAAATAAGCAATGTCTGAAACACAAACAAAGCTGAATTACGGTTGAAAACACCATCGCCATTTCAACATCTGGCATGGCTGAATTTGTATTTAAATTGGATCATGTATAGTTGGCTCCCACATTTGCAGGGGTTAGGGGTGCAGGACATGCATGAAAGTGGAAAAACCAAAAGTATCTCTTGTGCCCCACCCCTGCACAAATCATCAGTGCTTGTTTTTTGCAGCAAGGAAATGCTGGAGATTTCCCTCTCTGGATAAGCAGGGCAGGAAAGCATGCTTTGGATAACTCCCGCTCTACCCTTTCACTTCCTCTCTCTCTATGGTGATGATTTGGAGACCTTCCTTCTCTCCTGTCACTTCCTCTTTCTCTATGATACTGACAATTTCTCCCACCCCCCACCCCCATATTTTTTAAATTAATAGGCTGTATGGCAGTTTGTTCATAACTCAGGAGGTTCATGTACTGCATCAAGGATATTAAGAAATGCATCATTTATTCTGCCATTTTGACTCTGTGCCTAATTATTTGGTTGTCATGGTGAACATCAACCCCAATCCTGATTGCAGAAATTCTTGTTCAGGATCTCCCTGGCTCATGAGATTTCAGTAGGCATTATCCACACTCTTACAGTCATATACCCTCACAGTCCTGGGTTCTTTCAACAAGCTATTAAATATAATATTCTCAGGAAGCCACCCATATCCAAACTGTTTTCTGAGCTTTCATGGAATTGCAGCTTGAAGTTGATGTATTCAGAACCAGAGATGTTTCTGATTCTGATAACAGAAGAGTTAAGAAAGAAGGGGCTTAGAACACAAAAATATCAAGAGCAGAGCAGAGAGATAAGGAAAGAACTGCAGTAGTAGTGAGCCTCCAAGCATGGATCAAAATCCATGAATTCCCTGGGCAAAAATCAGGTGGATTTGTCTCAATGGCAAATTCAGAACCATTGATTTAGGCAACATATGTAGCACTTTCACATACACTAATTAACAGAGGAACAGCACTAACCTGACCAGTGTTTGATTGTGCAGATCCCACACGGCTATGTTCCCATCACTGCAGCAGGAGAAGCAGACCTTGGAATCAGGGCTGATCGCCAGAGCATAGCAGGCAGGAGCCGAGGACGTCAGCTCTGCTTTGATGCGCGGAGTCGGAGCCGCCAGGTCCCAAATGGATAACGTGCTGGCTTCCCCACCGACAATCAGGGTGCATCCATCAGGGAGCAATTTACAAGATCGGATGTAGTTATCTCTGTTCTGCAGAAGTACAAACCACCCAATAGCATTACTTTCTCTGCATTAATGGGCACTGACTGGTCTCATGCTGCATCCAGATGCTGCAAACAGTCAAGTTCCAAAGAACCAACAAGTCACTGCCAATCCTGCCTCCTACTGCTAAGAAAATTCAAGCTAAGTTCTTTCTTGGAAGTATGGCACTCTGTTTTGTTTTCTGTGTCATGGGCTGAGATTTCTTCTGTCTCATTGCAAGAGGACCAGAGCCAAGGAAAGCTTGTGGGGATGGGACATTCCCCGGTCATGCAGGTTCTCTTTACAGTTTAATCATTAATATCCCTACTTTCACATTTCCTTATACTTGTTGTTGAAAACTACAGAAAAAAGGGAATTGAAAAATTCCAGGGCACAGTTGTTACAGATTCTAGTCCATAAATGCAGCTGTTGTCAATATTCTTTTAACAGCCACATCAGAGTGGTAAAAATTTTGTAGCAGCCATGAGAATAAGATCAATAAAAGATCATTTAGTGCTAGTAAGAAAAAAGTAATAATGTTATATTTTTGTTACATTCAGAGTAGAAGAATATTTTGCTGTGGTAGGGGATTTTTTCTTCCTTCTGATCTCATTAGTATTTTTATTTATTTATTTATTTATTTAAAACGTTTATATGCCGTCACCACATGCTTCGGCAATAAATAACAGAGTATCCTAAAGTTTGCTAAGTTGAAACACTATCACCTAGAAGTGTTTTGCATGCAGAAGGTACCAGGTTCAATTCTGGCATTCCCAGACAAGGCTGGAAAACCTTCTGCTTGACTTTCTGGAAAGCTGCTGCCAGTCAGTGTCAACAATACTGGGTTAAATAAACCAATTCAGTGACTGGTTTGGATCATGCAATAACCCAACATTGGTTTGTTTTCATAGATGGGTTGTTGTATTGTCCAAACAGCCTGGGTCACCCAGGCTAAATTGTTGTTGTTCTTTCCAATTTACTTCCTCTGGGAACCCATGAGCTGTTCCTTGGGTTATCTTGCTGTCCCTGTTGTTACCATACTTTCAATATGGCATTATGGCTTTGGTATTTTAAATATGGCATTATGGCTTTTGGTACTATATACTAACTTTTATATCTTTTCCATTTCTTATCATACAAAAATATTACTTTGAAAATAGTGTGCCAACTCTCCCTTAGAAGTAATGATTTGCAGTAACACATTTAGTGTAATTATTTAAATTTATAAATTCTTTACAAACTGGCTTAAAAAAAAACATACAGCAAACAGTTCACCTAAAATAAAAATGAGCTATTCTTAAAAGGGTCACAGTTAAAATCTGGATTTGCTTTCCCATTAGTCAATTTTATTCTATCTAAATTTAAAATGGTAAAATATTATGGGCATTTGATGCCTACTGGCAAAACAAACAAGCCAATTAGGAATTTCTAATTAGGAAACTGGGAAATGTAATAAATTAGGAACTCTAATTTATGAGGGGAAAAACCTAACTTTAAAGTTCTACTTTGAAACTTTCACATTTTGAGAGTTTAATTTAAATGTGAACATCTTACTTCCTTATATGCTGTGCTGAGCAATTTACTATCAAACCCTCCAGGGATGCAAAATTGAAAGGGCTGAGAAGTTATCACCGCAAATTTTGCAGTATCCCCTCAAAAATAATAATAATAACAACAGCTATTAAAAAACAAAACAAAACAAAAAACAAACAAACAGCATTTCCTGCAATGCAAGAGAACAGAAACTTGCTCCTTTAGGGAAATCCATAAAAAGAGTACAGGACAGAGCCTTTTTGACGACAGCCCCCAAACTCTGAAACTCCTTCCCATCATGAGGTCAGTCTGGCTTCTTCCCTTTAACCTTCAGTAAGGTGTTCACTCTATGACCGATTGTGCTTTGTTTGTTGCCACAGGCTTTGATTTTTATTTATTGTTGTATTAAACTTTTATTTTACACCACTCGAGGTCTTTTGGGCCAAAATGTAGCCTATATATCAGCACAGCATCCCCCAGTTTGATGCCCTCCACATGTTAAGAATGTAACACCTAGCATTCCCCCAACCAGCTAAGTTGATTCGGGGAAACTGGGAGTTGTAATCCAACATATTTGGATTACCGCAGACTGCATTAGCTAACTGCCTAGTGAAATTCATCTGGACCTAATTTTCAATTTGGAATTCCACTGGAACTTATCCTTATGCAGAAGTGTTATTTTCACATACCAGACAGTCAAGCTGTGAGACAGGACTCTTGTTGCCAGGTTGACTGATATCCCAGACTTTGACACACCCCTTCCCACCAGTGTATACATGTCTGGTGGGGTTGCTGATGGTAACTGCACAGACCACTTCCCCATGGTTCAAGGTATTGATCTGGCGAGCATGCCGAGGTATTCCTGGTCCAATGAGAGCATCAGGGGGAAAGGGAACAGGTTGCATCTGGCCATCTGCAGTGACATGAAAAGAGTACGCTCTGTTTGGGAGGAAAAGAAGAAATCACAAGTCACACAGTTGGCCTGTTTCAGGTACTAAATTATGGCAGTGGGACAGCTCATGCATTACAAGCAATGTGGCATAGTTGTTCCCATTTGAAGATTGCTAACAGCTAGTGCAGGGCTGCTGGCATGGTTATTTGCCATACAGCCATGTCTTGGTATGGGACACAGGCATGGGAAATAACAGAGCTGGAGCTATATTGGATGGAGCTCTGAGCTATATTTTCCCTTTGCCTTCAAGTGCAATGAACATCCAATATATTTTAAATGACAGACATGGAAGTGCACATACATTTATTTGAGGAAATGTCTTTGTGATCTTCCAGGGATGGACATGGATTACTTTTTGTGAGGAGATTGCTACAAGAATCCATTCACATGAAAACCTGTTCTTAAGAATTACTTATTGTGTCCTAGCACTTTCCCTTACAAGTCTTGTGGGATTCACAACTGATGGCAGCATGTGCTGATTAAACTAGAGGCATGGATATTCAAGGGGGGGAAAAACCAAGAATCCAACAAGGTCATTTGATCACAAGGCCCATGCACATCCCATATGGAAGAAACAGAAGGAAAGAGGGAAATAACATTTTCACCAGATCTCCACATCTGTGCTGTAGTTTTACTTACTGCTACATAAGAAGAGCCATGCTGGATTAGATCAAGAGACCATCTAATCCAGCATTCTGTTCACACAAAAGCCAACCAGCTGCCCACAGAAAATCCACAAGTAGCACATGAGTACAACAGCACCCTCCCACCCAAGTTATCCAGCAATTGGTACACATAGGCAGACTACCTCTGATACTGGAGGTAGGACTTAGCTTTCTCCTCCATGTGTTAGTCCAATCACCCTTCAAAGCTATCAAAAATTCATCACCATCACTACATTCTGTAGAGGTGAATTACATAGTTTAACTATGTGGCAAGTGAAACACTTCCTATTATTCATCCGGATTTTCCCACCAAGCAGTTTAATGGGGTGACCCACACTGGGTGCTATGGGACAGTTAGATCACCTGTAGGGCTTAAGATACTAGTGATTTAGTTTGTCTGCTCTCCCAGAAACTTCGGCCAATAGAGCCAATGGACAGGGATGAAGGCAGTTATAGGCGAACAATATCTATGGAGGGTCTGTAGACTTTTCATCTCTAATCCAGACAGAAAAGATGGGAATGAACCTGACACTGTTAAAGGAATTGTTTGGAAATACAACAATAGCAGGCATGATGTGGTAGAGCAGTGGTACAGCTAGGTCTGGACTTCATGGCCACAGAGCCTGGTGGGCTTCCAAGTAACCATTCAGATGAGGTCCGGTTATTAGGGTATCGGGGCAGTAGAGGCAAACTCCTATTTATTCCTATAGTTTTGATAGTGCTACAATTTAAGTGAGTTTAAAATAAAAAAATGCATGTGCTCAGAGGGTTTTTTTTTTATCAGGACTGACAGTTTTCTTGCTCTACTGCTTTAGGAATGCAGAAGAAATTGTAAAGTGTAGAATGGTGCTTAGGAGGGAAGGAAGAGAAATATTAGTTGTGTGCTTCAAAACTGAACGAATACCCAGGGCCACTGTGTGTTATTTTGGTAATACACATGGTCCCATAAGATTGTAAGTCCAGGGTCTAAAATTACTTAGCTGTACAAATGAGCGAAAGCAGTGTAGAATCTCATGAAAGGGGAGGAAAAACCTTCACTTGGCATGTTGCCAGAATACAAGATTTTTAGGTCAGCTTACAATAGTCCAAAACATGTTGGGAAAGCAGACAGGTCTGGCCCAGTGCATGCTGACTTCGGAATCTGAGTTCAGTGGGATTCCCCCTGACCTGCTGAATGTGCACATTTTCTGTACTAGGATAAATAAGTGGCAGGCAGCAGTAATGGGAGGATTCCAAAATTGTATTTATGGAAAGAAGCATACAGTAGCTTTGAGTGTTAATGATACACTTAAATACCAGAGACATAATGCCTACACTTCTTGCATTTGTACATCATGCATATTTCAAGTCCCTCCTAGGTCTTTAAACACGGGAAGCCTCTAACAAGGACTAGATTATTTGTAATAGTCAAGGGTCTTGAATTCTGTGAACTTGTTGTCAGGTGGTGGAGAGGAAACAGGAAAAAGGTTGTCCAGAGGGAGTTCTTTCAATAGCAACAGAATGGAAAACAAGAGTGTGTTCCTAGGAGGCTGATTAATTAAAAAAAAAAAAAAAACAGCATCCAGTTCTATTCTAATTGTTGCCGGCTTCAACAGAAATACTATTTTGCTAGAAAGTCAGGACTTGTTTTCATGGCTTTTTCATTTTTAGAAAAACACACAAAACATACCCTGCCAGTTGCTCCACAGATGAAATAATGTAACAACTAGGCAGCTGAGACTAGGAGGAAGTTATTTGTTTTGGGAGGGAGGGGAAATCTCCCCACCCCCTCTAAGAGGAAGAGTCTACACAGCTAGGATGCTGCATCCCATTTACAAAATAAATTCAATATGACATCCCGATTTGTGTGCCTGAAAGAAACTAGCTTTCAAACTGAAGCTGAAAACTCTCCTGCTGTCAATATGAATCTGCGGCAGACGGTGCATTATCTGAACTCCTACACCAGAAATTTTCAATAGACTTATCTATCATAGATAAGGATATGCCATCAGAAAGTTGCTATGGGTAACTGAAGGCATCCCGCTGCCTTGAGGTGATCAGGCGTAGCGTCAGCCTAGTTTCAAAGGCAAATAATGAAAGGAGATCAACTCAGCACCTAGGATTTTCAAAGTTTATCTTGTCTATTTATATAGTACACACAGGCTAAGATGGAAGCAGCTTCCAGCAAGCATAGTGTGTGTGTGTGTGTGTGTGTGTGTGTGTGTGTGTAAGAAAAGAACTGGGTAGTTATGGAGAAACAATTTTTAAGACAAGAAAACACAGGCCAGAGAAGAGTAGCCACGGGGGAAGCCACACAGGACTTTCCAGAACAATGCAGGCTTTAACACTTGATAGTGTTACTTGCACTTTGTTAACCTTGACATTTCAAGCTCTTATTCTTAAGATGATCACACAGACCTCCTAAATACTGTTCTAAAATAATGAAAACAGCAAAAAATAAACACTCTTAAGAATCCAGATCAAAATCCAGATCTCAAGAGAGATACTACACTGACCTTAGTCCACAATGGCATGGAACACCCAGGTCCTGCTGGGTAATGGCCGTACACCATGCAAATTAGAGATAGAAAATCTTTGGCACATGGCAGAGTTTAGAGCATGGGTCCACAAACTATGGCCTGGGGGCCGGATCTGGCCCACCATGCCCATTTATCCGGCCCGCCATACCCATTTGGACCCGCCGTGCCTGTGCCCACACCCCCACCGCCGCCCACCTCGCCCGCGCATGGGGAGAGAGGGGTTTGCTTGCTCGGAGAAAACGATCTCCAAGCGAGCAAGCCACTGCCTCATGCACCCGCCCCGCCTCACCTTGCCGCGTGCCCCATCCCCACCTCAGCGCACGCACCTGCATGCGCCGCCCCCGCCCCGGCCCACGCGCACTGCCGGCACTGCCTTTCTGGCCCGCTCCCAGCACCAGCAGCTTTCAACTGGCCCCCTGATGGAAAAGTTTGAGGACGCCTGGTTTAGAGTATCTAACAGTTTCTACATGTACCATGCAAAAATGTGTATTAAGCGCAAACCATAAGCATTTACAGATTTTATACTTGACCAGCAGGTCTACTAGATGGCATGGCTTCTGTTGCCTCAATGATTTTGGAGCCTTCTCAAGTGCATTAGAGGCTGAATTATGCAAATAATCAAAGAGATACATAGAGGTTTTATTTGCATGGATTTATACAGGTTGCAGAATTAAACTTTTCTTGATGCAATATTTGGATTGCCTTGGCCAACAATCTGTACTGAGGGCCAGAATATGCATAGTCTTAACGCATGTTAAGACAAACCACTTCCACAGAAGGATGCCTAATATTGCCTCATTTTTGAAATATTAAACTCTAAAATAAGGAACTTGCTTCGTGGTTATCTTCTGGAATAATAACAAAGGAGCAAGTTATTCACTGAAGCCCAAAAAATAAATGATCTTCAGAACATGCTAAAATTAGAAGTGGGAATTTATCCCAATATCTTTGCAAAAGAGGTTTTCAGCCTGAATACAAATCAAAACAAGAACATACTTTATTTATTCCACCAGAGTACTACATTCCAGTCATCTTCAGCCTTCTGAAGGGAGGAACATGCCTTGCCAATACATTCTTATCGCTGCCAACTAAACGGTGAATGCTGCTTACAAAAATAGCATGAATGTGCTATGTACCATAAAGATGGATTTTATTTTGAAAAAAAAAGTATCAGGAGAAGACTGCAACCTTCCTGAAAAAACTCAACAAAGCTTCCCCCTTGGGATTCTTATCTATTGACATGTTAAATGAAATGTGCCCTGCCTGACTTAGACTTAACAATGATGTCAGACGTTACTTATACTTACGGTTTTCCTCCAGGGATTCCAGCCAGATTTGGAGGGATTCCGGGTACTCGCATGTGAGGAGGAGGATCAAACCCAACCTGATAATGAACCATCAAAACTTAATGATCAGAGAAAGCATTCTCTACAACTCAGCCCAGTCACTGGCCACATTAGAAAAAAACCAACCAACATTTGTGCAATGCATCATTTAGAAAGAATTTTAAGATTGGGTATTGTCCCAAAACCATATTTACATATGCAGGGTGCTCACAGTTCAAATATATCACATTTCACATTGATGTAAATGCTACACTAAGTACATAGTTTTGAACTCCAAATAACATAAATAATAATTTGCTAAGGCATGTCGGCACTGAAGTATATGCATGCATACCCCATTTTGTGGTGGCAGATTATGCCTAAAAGATATACATGTACAGATACAGAAACATTGGTCCCAAATTACACATAATCACCTATATGAGGGTGGGTATTATATAAAGGCTCAAGGCTGCCTCCTTTAACCTCAGCACAGGTAGAGCCTTCCTGTGGGTAGAAAGGACAGCTGGGACAGGAACAACACTCCAATTTAGAAACAATCCCCCCAAAATGGGCCTGAATACTATCTATGCAACTTCTACTTCTTGCAAAAGTTTCCAATGGCTTACAAAAGCTTGTTCACATAAGGTTAAACAATTAACCAGTATTACATTCGAATGCAGTCACAACATTACTCAAACCTCACTGGATCATTGCCTTTTTAAATAAGGGTATAAAGCACTGTACATGTACAACATGTCTAAGCAGACAAACTTCTGAGGTTATTATATTGTAGGAATCAGATAATGCTCAATGAAATGCAGAGTTTTTTCTCAGTGAAACACAGCTCCTTCCAGTTCAGCTTATAAGCTTACCATGGGGGATCGCCCATAGGCGACCACAGCAGCTGCAGCTGCAGCAGCACTCATTTGCGGGGACATGTTGTGTAGACTGGCATAGGCGGCTCCTGGGCTGGTCAGCTCACCGTTCATGCCAGCATGTGGTACCATTCCAAATGGAGCAGGGTAAGGACCAGGTACAGCAAGAGGCGTCCTCAAACCAGCAGCTGCAGTAAAAGCAGAGAGCATAAAATAAAAACAAAAATTGGATAACGCTGATCATACCCTGATTACTTTGAGCTCAAAACATCCACCTTAAACATCTGAGCTCCATATACATAAACTTTGCATAGCCTTTCATGATTAGCCAAGAGTGATATACTTTGTCAAACGGAACACACAACAGCTCATGTCATTTTGCATTTGTTGTGATGTAGATTTCCATCTCAAATACAGGATAATGCAGCCTGAAAGAACTAACCCTCAGAATAATGATGAGAAATTCTAGAGAGATTTTCTACTGGTCGGATTATCTCAGAGATCACACACAGGAAAGAAACTGACAAGATGGCTGCTTAGAGTGAGAGCTGTTAGTTCATCATGATTTCTGGATCAATAGGTACATGATCACCACACCAAAAGTAAATGAACAACAACAAATCAAAGAACAACAAAAGACCTTTGCATTACCTGCTTGATTGACCAGAGGGTCCATTGTTGGAGGTTTGCCAAGGCCTGGACGAAGGCCCGGCGTAGCACTAGTCCCCGGAGTTGGCACATCACTTCGTGGAGTTGGTGTGCTGGATTTCAGAACTGGGGTGCTCGCTTTTTCATGCTGGTATCATTAAACAGGTTAAATGAGTACTGTTTTTAATCCAGGCCATATTACACAATGGAGCACAATAGCCGCTGGAATATTAGTACCTACTTCCTGGCCAATTTTCCTACAATCTAAGCAGCACTAGCACTGTTAATCTCCTCCATTTGTGCCAACAGGCAAGACGTATAAAACACATTAATTGTATTCTTTATTGGCAAGAGCTGGGATTGATTAGATAATTGTTGTTTAACATTTTATCAGCTACTTTAATTTAAACGCAACAACTGCGATTACTCTAATACAAAGTGCTGTGTGGGCACACTGATAATAAAGGATGAGTTACTTGTCCATCTGAAGTTGTAAGTGGTCCTTTTGCGTGCACACAAGTGCACACACAGATGGATAAGAATCACCTCTTCTGATATAAATACACCAAATAAATGGTGTACTGGGCAAAATAGTGCTTTTCTATCAGATATGTAGATGTTCACATATTTTGCTCAGTGTCAAAGAACCATAAATGTAATAACCAAATGCATGGAGTAATGGGGTTTTTGAACTGGGACTCATACAACCATATGTACTAGTCCAGTTCTCAGCCCCTGAATTTTTTCAGTTCACGTTAAGGCACAAGAGAGAAATCACCTTGTGAGAGTCAACAAAGAAGTTAACTATACAAGGTGGGTCTTCCGGTTCCTACCACATGTACTGTGTGTCTAATAATGCCAGGTATTAAATTTCACAAATTAGTGCAAAAGTCAGTGGTTTAAAACAAAGACCAATGTGTGACCAAGAGTTTATTTGACAGCTACAGCCTAGAATGCTGTTATCTGGTTTGACTTAAACAATTAATCTTACAAAATTGCAATCACTGAAATAAAAATGAAGCATTCCTTTTGATCCTGATAGAGCTGGATGCAAATAGCTGTGTGATTAGAAAACAGTATATTGCTTGTATTAGTTATACATTTCCATAGGTATTGGGGGGGGACACTTTCCCATACCATTTTGCATTAGCTGACAGACTAAGAGTTGTGGGCATGCAATTAGCACATTTTGATTTCCAGTAAGTTACATTACTGGGATGTAAACATAAGCAGAAAAGAGCCATTCACAAGAAACAATTTCAAATAAATTTAAAAGAGCTTTAATTGCTGTCTTAATCATTGCATTTGATTAATGTAGTTGTTCCATTTAACTCCATGCACATCCCCCCTCACCCAATGCATGTGATGATCCATGGGGCAGTAATCTATAAGGCCAACTTCTAGGTGTCAAACTGTAGGGCACAGACAGACCATACATAAGGAAAAATACTCACCAAACCTATTTCTTTGGATTTCATGGAGGTGGAACTCCCTGATGAGGCAGTGGATGCTGGACTGCTAGAGGCATCTTTCTTCAAGAGACGGTTTTTGTCTATGCCATTCTCACGTGGTGAATGCGCGGGGCTTGCTCGTGGAGATGAAGGGTCCTGAGTGAATTTGACCAAGGTAGGTAACAGAAGGATGGCAACAAAGGGTATTACTGAATAGCATGATACAAGGGAATAAGGAAGAGGAGGAGGCAGAGAGGTACAGCAGTTTTGGAAGGCAAGATGCCCTGAGCTAAGAGCACAAATATATTACAGGTTAGCCCTTTGTATTAGTTTAGAGATATTTACTACATGACCAAGGGAATAGTGAAAAAAGCCATGATTTGCATGGTAAACTGGACCATTTAAAATCACCAAGAAAAACAGTTGCCAAATATCAGACCAATTTCCTAGAATTCACATGAAAAAATGAATGATACATTATTTGGCTCAGGGACATATTTTAAAAGGCAACTTCTAAGAAATGTGAGGCAGTATGACTGCAACCATGCAGCTATCCATTCCTCATAAATGAGGATTTTTAAATGGTTCTGCATCAGTGCAGTCCGTGAGAGCAAGTGGAGCTTCTCAGACAGTGCATCAAAGAGCCTTGTTTTCCAGGAGAAAAGTATCCTTGCAAGCTGCACCACCCACTCATATTTCCAAAACAGAGTTTATTGATCTACAATAATGGGAATGATGAAGTGTTTAAATAGGCAAACCCCATCCTTGCACTGTCTTAAAAACAAGTAGATTATTTTATTCTCTCACTTTCAGCCAACTCAGCCGAGAAAAATATCAATTCTAGCATAAAACATGCATAGATTCAGTGCTACCAAAGCACCTGCAGGTTGTGGTGAAAGTGTGCTGCCTTCTTTGGCCAATGTAGCACACAGGAAATAAGGACTCTTATGCTATACTATGTTGCTGACTCTTCCAATTGAAGAGAGCCACTAACAGTGGGCTGAAGTAATGTAGCTATTTTACAGGAGATATGCAGCAGTGATGCATAGCTTGCAGAGATGTGGTCTAAAGCTGAACCCTTCCCCCAGTATTTCTATGTATTGTAATACCAGCACAAAATAATTTACCTCATTAGACACATCCACAACTAAGTTGTCATCACTTTTTTCACCGTCACTGTCCTAGATTTAAGGAAAAGATGTTTCTTTCAGTTACTACTTTCCACTGTAAGCTGAAAATTCACTGCATTTTCAAAAACCAAACAAAATTCTGATCTGATACATTGCACATGAGGCAATGGCCATTTCTCTCAAAGTTCCTCACCTACTCTAACCAAAAGCTCTTCCTGCTTCAAAATATAAATCCTATCCTATCCTACCCTATCCCCACCTTTTCCCTGCAAGGAACCCAAGGCAGGTTACATAATCTTCCTTTCCATTTTATCCTGCTAACAACCTTGTGAGAGAAGTTAAGCTAAGCGAATCATTGATCCATAGCCACTTTCTATGCTTTATGGCAAAGAGAGGACTAGGACCAAAGTCTTCTGAGTCCCAGTCCTAACACTAACCACTAGGCCACACTGGCTCTACGCTAAAACTATGGAATGTGAGATGTTTTATAATTCATGTATATATACTATCTAGCTGACTGTAGGAATATTTACATAAATATGCCACTTTGGCAAAGCATTCTCCTGTGTGATTATCTAGGCATTATCTGTGCCATACGGTGCCAAGCCTAGCACCAGGCCATCAAGGCCTAGTAAATTAATGCATGCAGTATATACATCTTCTATTACTCCCTTGCCATTTTCTCAGATTCTTAGGGAATAGATAGAAAGTCAATAACTGCAGTGTAGCTGGAAACCTATCAAAACCTTTGAACATTTACTAAGTTTTCAGGACAGAGGATGCGCATTCTGTAATCTTTTTAAGTGACAGTATTACACACATTATTAAAACCTATATGGCCTTTTCCCCCTGTATTTTTGCACTTGACACATACTGTTGATTATATATAGTGACTATCCACTGTTCCCACTCAGGGCATCATACAAAGTCCTTGGTAGTCTCCCAACCTTGCATCATACACATCCAGTCCTCCTTAACTTTGGCAGCAGAGCATTGTCACAGGCCATTGGGCCTTATCTCAGTCAGTAATGTTATATCCTTTGAGTAATATGATTGTTAATGGACTGATAAGCAAAATAGTCCATTAACAAGAAAAAGTAATTTAAATCCAGTTCAGACACAATGGCAACCTCACTGCAAGCACACTCTGGGAATAATGAGGCTGCTGCCAGCTTGGCAGCTTTCCTGATGAAGACAGTGGGGATGTTTGCACATCATAGCAACCCATCCTGGCAAAAGGCCACAGTGGGTAGGTAGTTGTTTGAACACCATCCAGTATGCTCGACAGAGGAATGGACTCACCATGCGTTACAAGCCATTCCCTTTCCTTCCTCCTCCTAAGCCCTCCCGTAAGTATCCCAGTAGATGCTATGGTGAGATCAGCTTGTCTCCCCACTCTCTGCTGCCATCTGTTTTTGGCTCATCAAAGCATTTTTGCACATGAGAGCATGAAAGTTGAATTGACAACCGGGTTCACAATCCCCATTTTGAAAGCCACTGTCAGTCCTCCCTAAGTGCTTGAGCAGCACTTTGGAGGAGCTGTCAGCAGCAAAAAGAACAAAACAGACAGACAGACAGACTGGAGTAATGTTTGTCTTCTTGGGAAAAGCTA
Source organism: Varanus komodoensis (assembly GCF_004798865.1). Taxonomy (NCBI): domain Eukaryota; kingdom Metazoa; phylum Chordata; class Lepidosauria; order Squamata; family Varanidae; genus Varanus; species Varanus komodoensis. The sequence continues at coordinate 44,916,967 of NW_025336087.1, read as the reverse complement.
ACTGAGAACTCTGGAAAACTTTAAAAAGGGTTTTCACAGGGTGCACTGTCTCAGGGACCAGGTCCAACTCCCTGCCTCCCACTTTTTCAGTTCAAGTTAATGCCATGGCAACAATAAGATTAACTGTTGTGGGCTCCAACAAAGATCACTCACACCTCCACTTCTACTTGACAGCTTGCCTTTTGACAGCTACCGAGAGAAACTAAAGGCAGCATCTTGGTATCTCAGGATGTTGCCCCAATTGATGCTTTCTACAGTCATATAACTCATGAATATGCCTAAATGATAATAATAATACTAATAGAGCAAAACTATTTGAACTATTTCTGTTTCTAATATTTTCTGCCAGCCACTGACAGCTCCTCCAAAGTGCTACTTGGGCACTTCCAAAGGGTTGCCAAAACTAGGATGGCAAAGAAATGGGTAAAGTGCAAAAATGGGCTTTCAACAATGGCTAAAATACAGCAAGCCACTGCCACTATCTCCAAATGCCATTTGAACACTTACAGGTCAGCTAACACTGGCCAAGAACCCAGTCAAGCTTACCAAGGACAATAAAGGGTTTTTACTGCTCCTGCCAAGCAAGCTGCCAAGACGAGCTTCATCTGGGTTCAGATGACATGACAACCCTTCATAGATACAAGAACCAAAGAGCAAGCTACTGGTTGTCAGGGTTGCTTATAGCCTCAAACAAGCCACTGTATGGCAACTGGTCTGATTTGTATGACACTACAAACCATCAAGGATAAAAGCCATCAAGGATAAAAGTCATGCAAACTAACCAGTGAAAATCACAGAGTGGAGTAAGATCTAGTAAACATAAATAATAAGGCTGCATTATTGACACTACCATATATAAAGTACAAGTAAGCCTGTTTTTAGTATTCATTCTCAGACATACATGGCCACATAAACCCTAACTCTGCATTTTCTCCACTCATACAGTATCTGAAAATAAGTTAATCATTGTTGACAGATTTACTTACATAGTGGCTTGAATCCTTATCGTCCACTTTTCTTTTTTTCATGTCATTAGAATAGTCAGGTCCATTCCTGCGTTTATCTGTGCTCCGCAGGCTGTCCGGAACCAAGAGTGAATTACTCTGCAAACACAAATACAAGGTCATCAGCATTTACCTTGAGGATCAGCTTGTACCTCTAAGCCAGCAATGGATACACCATAACCTTCCAGCCCTTGCTATAAAGCATATAATTGTTATTCATTGTTTATTCATAATCTTTCTACCAAGTACTCAGAGCAATACAACCAGGTTGCAACACATAAAGACATTAAAAGCAGGTTGATTCTCACATGGCAGTTGGCTTAGAAAGACATATACTACAGCAGAGTTGTTCAGGTGAACATGACCCAAAACTGGTTACTGTATTCAGCTGATCCTTATTGGAAAAAAAATTATGGTTGGGACAGGACAATCTACTCATGCAAAACATTTCTACCAAGCAGAAAACATTTGTGTTTATGAAAAATAATTAAAAGTATGGTTTAAATTTCTGTTAATTGACCATCTGTATTAGGCTTAGCTGGACTGGTTGTTAAGATGTTACTAGCTTTACAAGTAAAATTCTAGAAAAAGGAAGAGAGAATGAGGCAGGCTCCAGGGCAGCTGAGCTGATGGCGTGATCAGTTCTATATTCTGCTTAGGCATCTGGCTGTGGATCAATAAAAGTTTGCTTTGTTTGCCTCTCTTTGAACTGGAGTATAATATTTACACAACCACTAAGAAGTGTTAAAAATTGGAACATGCATCAGATCATAAGACAATAAAAGTTGAGCATTAATCTAGTTATATATAGAGAGAATTATAAATAGAAGATACACAGATAAGCAGGGCTGGCCCAAGTTGTTTTACTTCCTGAGACAGAGCAGCAAATAGTGTGTGTGCGTGTCCCCTGCACGCAAAGTCAAGGTACATAGTGCTCAAGGCCAGTCAACTTATTTTGTCATCTGGAGAAGAAAATTGCACAAGCACTTCTCCCCTTTCCTAGCAGTAAAAATACAATAATCATAAATTAAATAACCAACAATTTGCTGCCCTTTCATGACACCCACAATCCGCTGCCCGAGTCAGCCACCTCACTCTGCCTAATGACAGGGCTGGTACAGAAAATAAATATAAAGCAAAACAACTGCACAGCTTTAGTGAAACAATAACAGGCAATGGTTCATCTCAGACAATTTTCTGCTAAGACATTTTTAAGGTTCCAACATAAAATGTATAATGTAAAAGGAAGGCCAAAAGACAAGAGGAAGGACTAATCTTGTCCACAATCTACAGGCAACTTTTTTTTTAAGATAATGCTAAGTACAAACTGTTGACCCAAACGGAAGAGAGGCATTTTAGATATTTCTGGGTCACATGATAATTTGACATGCCTCCAATTCTCATCTTCCCTCCAGCTAAAGCATTATACATGTCACAATGGGCTCTTTTAAGTTCAGGATTAGCATATGCAAGAAGGGCAATTTGTTCAATGGTGTGTTAATGCCATGAACAATGCTGAATGAAGGGCTGGGGGGGGGTGCGGGGGCTCCTTTCACAAAGACCTGACAAGTCTCATTTCTAAAAGTCATCTTTACAAGAGGACGTAATACCAACACACTTCTTTGAAATTTATACAAAAATCTATCACTAACAATGCACTACTTCAAAGAACATATTTATGCATATTCAAACTTACTTATACCTGGAAGCAAAATAAAAAAGTAATAATACTATTCAAATGAAGAGTAACTGAGACCAACCAGACTAGAAGCTTTGTTATCCTTACAGGCTAATTCTTAACCACAAGGACAAGCAGGCGCAGGGAGGGGGCGGGAGGGGAGAGAAGAGAAGAGCTTGGAAAGCAATCTGAACTTTCCTCATGACTTCTGGAAGCAAGCAAGCGCTAACCTCTTTTATTTCAGACTATTCAAGCTCAACACACAGGAGGGATCTTATAAAGCACATGGGAGGGCCTAATGGAATCAAGTAAAAAACCAGTTCATAAGCATGCCTTTACCACAGTGTTTTGCAGCTCAAAAGGAAGGTTTGTTGGATCAGTGAACTCATTAGCCTGAGACAGAGGCTGAATTAAAAAAAAGTAAGGGAACTAGGAAGGCAGCAGGGTAGACTTTGGGAGAAAATATTACTTTCACATATTGAAATGGCTTTTAATACTATTGGACATGCAGCGCGCGCGCGCACACACACACACACACACACACACACACACACACAGGAATTACAGGCCAGTGGGCTCTATGTGCACATGAAAGCAAGTGAGACAAAAAGACTTAAGGTTGTCAAAGATCCGTAGATTAAGAATACTTTTTTCTTTTGTAAATGCAGACTCATTCTATTTGTATATTTAAACTCATTCTGAAGAGGTGCTAACAAACCACAACCCATTCTAGAGACTTTGTATTATGTCATTCAATTTTAAAAAATCAAATCCGAATCAGATGACAGGTCTTTAGGAAAGTCTTTTATGAATCAAAGCTGTACCAAGCAGCAAGTCTGTGCACACCTCTGTCGAAAAGCTTTTGACACACATTATCTGGCGTCGAAACATGACTGAGCCAGAAAGTATTATAGCAGCTCAAAGGCTAGCCCGCCTTTCATTTTGTGATGGCACTGTGGCTTCCTAAAAGCCTTAAAATTCACATTACAATGTAAACTTGATGTGAAAATATGGTATCACGACTCTGGAAACAACTTAAAAAGGAGATAATTTAAAACAGGGAAAGTGTATGAGATAAATGTTTATACAGAGAACTATGGTAGCAAGAAGACTAAATAGTACAGAACTTCTTTGGACAAAATCACCCAATTTTAAATTTTGAGCTTAAGTGGTGAGATTTTACTTCCTGCCAGCATTATGAATGCACAACAAATTGTGAGGCTGAACAGAAAATAACTGACTTTAAAGTTAACAAAGCCGAAGAGAATGACGAAGAGAAGTAGTCTTTGTCTACACTGTGGTGATTCAAAGACATTCTGAACATAATCTTGGTTACTAGCTAACGGTCTGAAGGCAGAAGCAAAAGCAAAAATAAATACAATGATCAGTTCTTAAATGCTTTGGAGCACTGTTAATCTGTGAAGGAAAAAATACATTTGTGGAAAGGTTTGTTGATTTTGAGAGTGGTTTGGCTTATCATTCAGTCAGCCAGACAAAGATCTTCTGTGCCACTCAAGAGGATAGCAGCTTGCAACACACTGAAGTGACTAATGACAAAAACAAAAGAAAACTGGGATGCTGAAAAACTGTTTCACTTAGGAACTTTATACATCTTTTGCCAGACTTATTTGCAGGATTTAAGAGCAAAGGCCCCACAGCTATCCTTACATCCCAATTGTGGTGTGACTGTTGAGAAAGCCACAGTCAAGACAGGAATTAGTCCATTTTCAAACATTTGGTTCAAAGTGTGGATAGCAAGGTGAAAGTGGCCAAAATGGGGATGGGGAAGAAGGAATAACAGCTGGGAAGAAGAGTGTAGAAGCCCTCCAACAAGCTGTCAGCTGCTGGTGCTATCTGCAAAAAAAAAAAAAAAAGGGTATCTCCTACCCTGTGATGGTCATCTTCTCCACACAGTGAACAGCATTAGCATTTGGAGGGTGGGAAGGAGAAATGGTGGTTCTCACCATTTCAGAAAGCAGGTGTAGTTTACAAACTGCAGAAACACAGTATATATAATTTAGTAACTATTTTGTTGCTATTAGCACACTGCCAGAGCAAGGGGACAGGTATGAACTCCAGTAACTGATGAATATGCTGCTGACCAAAATCACTGATTTTCCCCTACAGTATATTCTACTTCAAAGAGTTCCAATAATTTATTTCACAGTGGAGATTAATGTGATTGCATAGTTGTCAAATAATTGTTATCACCTTGCTAAGAGAAACATATAAAAATAGTTTGTTTTGCTTGATTTCAGTAGACTAGACACTTTAATTAAGGATAATCCCCACTTTCATGGTCAGAACCCAATTTATCAAGGATTAAGTACATGAAGCCTACATTATTTGTCCAGATTGGCCTAAGCGATTAAATCGATTTTATGAGTAATTCTCTCCTCCTTCCTCTTGCTCTTGTTATTCAGAGATTTCCTTCAGCTATAATTCAAGATGGGCTGCTCAGTGTAGCTTCTGCTACAGTAATTCTTCCATACGGAAGAGGAACTGCGACTGGTTTCAATGGGTCTAGTACATTAAGATGTTCCTGCTATAAGGAAGCAGTATCGTTTAGCTCCATTTACATCATTCCGTCCTCCAGGAAGGATGGGCTTCAGCCATTTAAACAGGTGGGTTAAAGAGAGAATCTGTGTGATAGAGTTGCCCAAAGCCTTCCAATTAATTTCATAGCTGAGTGTACTGGAACATGGGATTTCTACACTCAAACCTGATACCCTAGCCGTGGTACTGTATTGCCATCCAAGCCAGTCTAGTGCATCTCCTCTTCTAGTAAGAAATACAAAAAGGAAGGAAACCTAAAAGGAACATCTGCTCAAGAGAAAGCATTTCCACTACACTGTACTATGATCAATGGATGTATGCAGCTGCCTTCTCTCCTCCATACTTCTTTTGGGAACTCTGTTAGCCTAAGGGCCCAACAAAAGGCTTTAAAAGTATGGAAAAGAATTGGACCTTGAGTGCATGCAATTTCTACAGAATTGTAGTCGTACTAAAAATTAAACTAAAAAGGAAACTACATGAAAATGAATGAATCAAAAGACATCAAATACATTTTATATTGTATTGTTGTATTTTTAATTTAATATTTATATTTTTAATTTATATTATAATTATTTTAACTTAGTGATGTAAAATGTTTTAATAAATAAATAAATAAATAATATATCTCAATCACTAAATTTCACCTTTGATATCAAATCCTAAGTTTCTCTTTTTCAAAAGAAAGATCAGATTTCCAGATGAATTTTTTTTATAAGAGTTGAAGCCATACTGTTCTTGCTAGCATGTTATTATTTATAAACAGAGAGCTAACAAATGAGTAAACATCCTCTTGTTGCTTACATAGAACTTATATAGGGATGGAATAGGGAACAGTGATGCAACAGTGATGATGCAAATATACCTATCGTATCTGACCTATTCATGTACCAGCACTAAGTACCTAATGTGCCATCATTTCACAAGAAAACAAGGACAAGACAGTACTTCAAACCAGAAAATACACTGCTTGACAAACTCTGCTCTTCAGTTTTGTTTTTTTCCCTGCTTCCTCCCCTCTCTTGCATGCCTCACACAAAATGTATGAATGCTTTTCCTAAGAGATGAAGTAAGCAGACAAGATGAGGCTAAAAGTTTCACATGCAATCTCTGGAAAAGAGATGTGTGCATTTTATAGTAATCAAGTCTATGGAATCCATAAAACCCAAGCTTGTTGTTGTTGTTTTGGGGGGAGGGGGTAAAAATAAATCATCCAAATGGCTGGATGGTCTGAAATACTCCTTAAAAAGAAATTGCTATCTATGTACAATATCACAAGAACCCACCTTATTACAAGTATCTTATCCAAAAGCTATGCAGTCTTTGAAGTGTTCTTATTCTTCTTTAATACACAAGGACATCATCAGATTAAACAAGCTTGTATTTTAATTTTCTCAAACTGAAGAGTTTTTGGCTTTGTTTTCAAAGCATGGATCAAGAACTATAATGGCTTTTTAGATACCATCAGCACTATATGGTCTTCCAAGATAGTTTCCTTTTTAGACCAGGTAGGCATTTAGGGTGCTAAAAACTGGGAATGTCAAACACAACCCCTTACAATAATTTACTAGATCCCATACAACATAACTAATTTATTCCAAGAAATCTTAAACTGCTTGTTTAATTAATAAAATGTTCACTAAAATATTCTAAACATTTAGAATAAATGTTAAACTAAAATATTAGTTTTAAACTAAGAATATTCACAAGCATTTTATCTAAGAACAGGGAAGAAGCTTCACATTTAGCAACATGTATGATTTGTCCTTTCAGTACCGTGTAATCTCAAGCTAAAATGTGTTGCTATATAAGCAGCATTATATTTTCAAGAACTTATTTTTCCTGCAATATACCAGTGAATATAATCCACTACATTTTGCTGTGTTGTGGTGCTCTAATCTTCATACCCCATGAAAATATCCTGTATAAGGTCAAGAAGATAGGTTTGATCAGGCCAGGTGCACACAAAATAGCCAGTGGGACTCAGTGTTAGCTGTCTTCGATGTAATAATACATCTGCATTTCTTCATCAAATCCAAACTGAGAATTTGTTTGGTGGTGCAGCAAATTATTTGAGGGTCTTGGAGATCTTCAGTTGAGTCAGGAAAATTTCCTTCAATGAAAGATTTGCCATCACAGAGAGAGAGGACTGTAGAGCAGCCTCCATAATGATAGCCATTCCATTTTCATTGACACTAGGTTGAGTTGTGCACACTAGATCCAGTATCCACTGTATGCTTTCATTCTTGGAAATCCATGCACTATTCCAGAAGGATTGACAATCCAGCCATGTTCCCCAGTGCATTATTTCACTGCTAGGGCCTTTTGCGAATTCCGGCAAGTGTTCCCTTAGGGTTCGTTTCCCACAGCCACTACTAGAGCACCTTGCATTTTTCTGAGCAGAGCAGGACTATGTGGGTGCAGTTTTCTCAAATCATACTATCCAAGCTCTGGCAGTTTTAAGAAAAGCTAGCTTCTAACACTGCTAATTCACATGAATTTAAGGTTTTTGTTTTGTTTTGTTTTTTAAAGCAGGATGCAGTTAAGTCATGTAAACACATTTTTCAAAGACTGCATATTTTCCCCCCTGCAGCATGAATTTGAATTATTTTCCCTGTTCTTGTCTTTTTTCTTTTTCTGGCCAGGGCATGCTACTGATTTATTTTGAAAAATCAAGGTACACTGGCATACATCGGTTTCACTCATCTTCCATATAGTCTGTTGAACAGATCTGACTATTCAGATGGTATAGAGATTTCCCACAGATGATGATGATGATGATGATGATGATGATGATGATGATGATGATGATTTTACCCATTACGTTTCTTTACCACCCATAGCCAAAGCTCTTTGGGCAGTTCACAACATTAAGTCACCCATCCAGATTTCAACCAGGTCCCACCCTGCTTAGCTTCCAAGATGTAACAGTCCAACAGAATCAAAATTCTCCACACTGAGGAATGTGTCACACACAGATTCATTCTGAAATGTTCAGATCAAATTGGACCATCCTTCTCAATATTGCTAATATATGGTTGTACCTCCACCCTGAAAATGCAGTAACAATGTTGTAGAAGTCATCTGAATATTTATAAAGACTAGTCTCATTTAGCCTAAGTGTTTAAATGAGGTAAAAGCTAATCTTAATTAGTAACCTAGAGACAGAGAGTTATTGGTTCACATGGACAGCTCTAATCCATCACCCAAATGATTAGCACACAGACCCAGATTTGCAGAAATGGTCAGCACGCACAGAATTGCCAATATCAGGATTTTAATTTCTTATAAACAGTTTAAAAAGGAATGTACCCAAGAGTTAACCAACAGGGCAATTGGACATCCAGTATACTTCCTTTATCGAGGAAGGATCAGATTTGAGCATCTTGCTCTCTCCGCATATTCCACCAAGTCTAGCAAAGTGTAAGAGTCAAAGCCAGGGACTGTCAGTGTAGAAGTCAGGTGATAACTGTGAGACACCAATACGCCAGAAATAGGGAGATGCTTTGAATCCTAAGTCAGTACTCCAAGTCAGAGGTCTACCTGCCACATTTAAATGTTAATGTGAAGTGAATGCACAGGCCCAATGACAAATATACCGATGGTAGCAACTTGTGGCTTTCCAGATGTTTTGGCCTACAGCTTCCATCAGCCAAGGGTGAGAGATAACAGGTATTGTAGGCCAATACAGCTGGAGAGGCGCAGACTGTGAGCATCAACACTTATGCCATTCTGGCAGGAATCGCTGGAAACATGTTCAACTAATGCACAATAACAAAGGAAGATTCATTCCCACGTTTTATAGAAGTGTGTGTTCTGGGTCACAATATTAAGCACGACAGCAGGCATTTAGACTCCACTTCTCAAAAATGAAAACCCAATACACAACAGCTGTAGAACAGAAAAGTAATCACTGTTTTATCAGCTACGCAGCAAAAATATGAAATATAAATTAAGTATAAAAGAGATCACAAGGGCAATTTCGGCTCTGGCATCTTTGCTGATGCACTGAAATTTCAAACATATTTTTCACTGCCTGCCCTCTGCCCCTTTTTGTATCATTTAGCACAGAGGTAGCCAACCTGGCACCTGCGAGCTCCCTTACGCTGCTCTGGATGTCTGCCAAGGTGCCCCAAGTCTCTTTTTTAAAAAAAAAAGTAATATTTCTTTCTAGCAGCTGGAATTGCTTCAAAGCAAAATAAGGACTTTATTCTTTTCCCATGAATGCCTCTGGGCCACATGTGGCACTCAGGGCTCATCCTTAGGGTAGAATTGCATGGCTGCTGCATGCTCCAAATTCGAGTGTCCTCACCCTTCCCTCACCACACCGGTTTTTTCAATGCCTGCAAAAGCACCATTGCAGAGCCAATGCGGCTGGGAGTGGGGGGACTCTACCACGTTACAGGGAGCCAAGAGGTACCCGAGCCCTTCCTCCTTGCAAGCAGGATTAAAATAACTTAGAGGGCTGAAACCAGCTGTGTAAATGTGCTGGAGGATGTGGGAAACATAGAAACGATCCTTGCCTCCACTCCTTCTGTATTGGATGCCCATATGCCACTAAGTTCAGAGGGGTACAGTCTGCCATATGTAATGGCGCCCTTAGAAAATGAAAATGATGGCTGGCTGCAGAGAAGATGCTTTCACATGCAGCATGCCCAGTTGGTGGTGGTGACCAGGATACTTTTTCAAATAACCATATATGCTCACAAGCCCAAGATGGGCCACCTATCCCTGATCTAGTGACTATATCAGTGATGGCAAACCTTTTAGAGACCGAGTGCCCAAACTGCAACCCAAAACCCACTTATTTATCGCAAAGTGCCAACATTGCAATAAAACCTGCATACTGAGGTTGTAGTTTAGAAAAAACAACTCACAGCCCGTCCAAGCAAATATATATATATCCTTGGCAGCGCACTGACCGGCCATGCGAAAGCTCGGATGAGTCACGGCTAATGAGTCGTGGCTCGTGATGTCATCACCTGGTGCCACTACTCCTTTCCAAGCATGCGCATGGCCCCTATGTGCGCTGTTATCCGATGTTTGGCTGCTGGGGCGATGCTGGGGCGACTCGGCTCACGTGCGCACAGAGAGGGCTCTGCGTGCCCACTGTGGCACACATGCTGTAGGTTCGCCACCACTGGACTATATTGTAGCCAAATCAGTCTGGGAAAATGTAAAAGCCCTGCACACTATTTTGGAGCTAGTATTCATATGGGATGGTGTAGCTATCTTTGTTTTTGTTTGTAATATTGTGTAGTATTTGGAAATTAAAAGCTTCAGCTCTCATGTGAGTAGAGTGTTTTTCCCAGAGGTTTCGGCAGCTGTACTAAAAGTATCATGTTAACCATAACAAAAAGGCAGTCTGGATTTCTTACCTGCATTGCTTTCCTCAAGTTATCTCTTGATAGCACAACCCACCCCCACATTATTGTCCAGGATAGATTAGCTACCTGGGAAGAGTTGGAACAGCCTTCTGTCAAATTCTGGGCTTGGTAAGCAGTGGCAGTGCTACATTTTTAAAAATATCCTTTCCTGGCATGTTTTTCCCTTCTGTCCTTACCTGGACACAAACTGGAAACCCTGACAGCATAGTAGTAGTGCATCTCTTGCCCCGGCGTACTTTCAGTAAAGGCTCGCTCATTTCCTACAACATTCCCAGGTTTCCTAGACTGCCCAGGTTTGAAAAGGAATGGATGTATATGACCTATTCTTTCACAGACTTAGGTAATCTAAGAAACCACTCCTCCTGACATAGGGGAAATAACAGAACACTCCATGGACAGTTTGTCAAACCCAACTGATGTAGAAAGAGTATCTAACACAACTCTCTATACAGAGATGCATTTCCAAAAGTAATTTTGTCAAGCTCCTTCCCAAGTGGTGATGGGCCTTGTGCCTCGTCACCTTCCCTCTACAGGAGTTGCTAGCGACTTGCTGGTTTCCCTTCTTAACTTTTCTGCATGTGGGTTGCATAATCCTGGAGAGAATGAGATTTACAAAAAGGTGTGATGTCCCTGTTACTGGCTATAAAGGCAAAAGGAGCATTTAGGAGTAGCTAACAGCCTTTCTTTTTCTAGCAGTAGGATCTAGAGGAAGAAGAGCAGGTCAAATCCTGACCCAGAGTGACCTCAGTTCCCTTGACATAAGATAGGTTAAGGACCAAATGAAGTCTGCAGCCCATTTAGGAAGACACTAGTGAGAATAAGGATAGGTTTCATCTTGGTATTGGCCCTGACTTGACCACTAAGCTCATCATCTAGTCTGCCAAATAGAAGCTTGCTATTGTAGCTGAGGCATCAACATTTCTCTTGAAAACTGTTTCTCTAACTTACAACCGGTGCATTCTTTTGTGTCTCCCACAAGAAGGCAGGTTGCATCTGCCCTATACATGGATGTCGTATCTTTCTTGTAAGAATAAAGCAAGCCTTGGGGTAACGTTTGAGAATAGCTTTGCTTAGCAGGGTCCTGACACTTGTTTTTTGAGAACTTCTCCGAAGGCAGCACCAACTCATTTGGAGAGGTCCATGGCATGCAGGACTGCTTTGATAACTTTGTCCAGCACTGAACCTAACATAGGAGGAGGAAACTATGAGTCTCCAGGACTTCTTCCATGGAGTAATCCAAACCAAGAAACCATCTTTCCTTCACAAAAGAGTCAGATGTTAGTGATGCCTGATCTAGTGAAGGAAGTGCTAGCACTTTATGCTTAAAAGTATGTGAAACAGGTGATGGAGACAGCAATTAGAAAGCACACCATCTTCTCTATTCTTACAAGGATCGAAGGGTTGACAGAAGACAACCCAATTTTGAATCCCCTTCATAACATAAATATTTACTAAAAAGGAAACTCCCCCCTCTACCCTCCCGTCCCAGAGCTAACCAATCCGTGAGAGCTGGTCTGGCAGCAGAGCAATCAGAGGAAGGAAGTCTGAAATTGGCTGGGACTGGCTTTGTTCGGAGTAGAGGTGTTATCCTGATAAGATTGTACGTGAGCCCAACGTACATGGGATCTGAGACCATCAGGGAAACTACATATAAGCCAACAAGTCTCAACATCAAGTATCAGCAGAGTGAGTAAACAGTTTTAAATTTCATATACATATGAAAGCTACATTTAGCCCAGGAATTTCATGTACTAATTTCATTATTTATAAGCTATCTTTCCAGATCATGTCCACCCAAGGTAATATTCCTAGCCAGCAGGGAAATTTACTCAATGATCTGGTTAACAGATCATCAGATCCCAGAATTATTTTTGCTGTCCACAGGAATATTTTACTCTTAAGTAAATCAGGACAACCTATGCATTCTTTCATTTTCCCCTTTCCCCCCTTTCGGGAACAGACTTAAAGGCAGGATGGAAAGGAGAAAAAAGCAGCATAGAAGCAACAGAATAAAATGGCTGCTGTGGGAGAAGCGCGCTACCTTGAAGCAATTTTCAGGTGCCAGCAGTGAATTGGGCGGAGCCACAATTCATGCTTCAATGTATTCTAAATGAAGGAGCTACAAGCCAAAAAGTGCTGGGAAGAGCGCACAGGGAATATGTTTCCTGCAAAGTGGTATACCCCCACATCAAGCGTTTGCCAGCTTCTGCGGGAGTGGGTGGACCACTCTTCAAAGCAGTCCTCCTCCTTTCCACAGGGCTGCCACTTCCCCTGTGCTGGAACTGCAATCCAGACATGGTGATCTCAGTGACGAGGCCCCGGCTCTGCAGAATTTCCCCCCACGAGGTATACAGAAGGTTCCATCTGTGCCCAATTTTGAGATGTTGCAGAAATGTATTTGTTCTCTGGTTCTTAACTGAAGCTTTTGTATGTCAGATCTTCTATTTTTATTTTATTGTAAATCGGTTATTTTAACTGTTTATAATTAAGGTGCTTTTGGTACTGAACTGTTCTGTTTTAACATTGTAAGCTGCCTTGGGAAGGCACCTAAAATATGTATTAAGTAAAAAAAAATGAAGCATCTTCAGCATTAGCTTGGTAAGCCATATTTTCTCTTAAGGTAATTGGTCTGAGCAGAAATTTATATTCCAAGTGCACAGCACTAGTCTAGAAAACATTTTCCCCTAAAATTGCTTTTCCCTAGGTTGCTTTCTCTCTTTTTTTTAAAGTGACGTGTAGTAAAGGGCAAATGTATATTAGTCTTTTGCAGATGCAGTGTCAAAGTGACATGGAAACATTAATGTACAAGTCTGATAAAATTACAAGCTTAGACTGTGTTCCTCACAGCATTTAAATTTAGTTTCTTAGAAATTTTTCAGCCTACATTCCTTAACCCAAGAGTCTTTATTTTTTTGGTGATGTTTCTATTGTTTCATTCATGTGGTGGTATTTTTAATGGTAAATGAAGTTTTGAGCATTACATGCGTATTCTAATGTACTTTTTAAAAAATGCCTGCAAGAACTAAGAGGCATATTAACCTAGGAGTATACTGCAGTGAATTCAAAGGGATTTACTTCTGAATAAAACGTATACTGTTAATTTGGATTTATTGGGTTGAATTCAAAATGTGCCCTTTCACAAGTTGACAGCATTTTCAAGACAGAGAGAAGTTTCACTACAGCATTGCAGAAACTAAAACCAGGTATTTTTGTGCTTGCACAAAGTTTTGCAGCAGCATGAAACTTTTACATAATCCAACTCAATTAAAACTCAATACAAATTCTTCCACTAGTGCTTGCTAACTGTGCAAGAAAATATTACAATTCTACACACAGTTTCAACCCCATTCAACACAAAAACAAAAGATGGGGAAAGACTATACTAAATACCCAAGTGCCTTCTCGGCTGATCAATATGTACTATAGATATTTTCTTTAGTGGATGGAGGAAGCAAGAAAAGAAATATAAAGCTCTTATGTTTGGCTGATGACACTTCACAACTAGGACAGTTCAGTACACTAATGAGTATAGAATAGGGATTTATCTCCTACCTTCTTCCAACTGGTATCAACATTTAACTTAATTTTCAACATGAGCATGCATCCTAAGTGTGTTTTTGCAAACCAAACAGTTGCTTCTGTGAATAGAAGTTTTGGATCTAACACATGATTCCACTGATGGAAAACACAGGAGACAATGTTTACTGATACATCCTTTCCCTTCAGCCTTCCAGAGGGTCTCTCAACCACCTTGAGATTGTTACAGGTGAAACCAGCAAAAATCACTACGCATATGCACACACTCTGGCTTCCACCAGTGCGAATCTATGGAATGCACTCCCCAGAGAGGTCCGCCTGGCGCCATCGTTATTTGTGTTTCGGCGCCAGGCGAATACCTTTTTATTCAAATGTTATTTTAATTGTTAATATTATTTATTCATTTTATTCTTTGGCCAGGGCGACTTAATTTATACTGTTAATTTATATTATTCTATTGAAGTTTATTTATGGTTGTGAGCCACCCCGAGGCTTTGGCAAATGGAGCGGCATAGAAGTCTCCTAAATAAATAATAAATACATAAATTCAGGTTGCACGCCACAGAACTGGATCTAGAGAACTGCCTGGGGAAGTTGTGGGGCAGCACTTCTGCCAGCCTTGCAGATATCCCATATTACTCAAAGGCTAGCAAGCACTGATGACCAGGGTAGACTATGGCATGAAGGCAGATTGGAAAAATTAGGTATAGATGTTATCTGCAATGTTACATAAGTGGCCTCAACCGCATATGGAGGGTTTAAAGGAATTACATTTCCTGGAGAATGGAAGTAAAGGTTCTTTCTCAGTTGTTGCAGATATCCCAACTATCTAGATTTCAAAACTGCTGGAGAATTACAGTATCAGTGGCTTATATTCCTCACCTTTTTCTAGTCTTTGAGGACCCCTCCACCCTGCATAGTCTCATTTCAGGATTTGGGGGACCCCACTCAGCTGGTGGTAGCTGAAGCTCTCATAGCATGCCTGTTTCATGGCTTATATCATGGCTTTGGTGTATGTGGGTTAGGAAACAGAAAACAGAAACCACAAAGGAAATCAACCCTGAGAGTCTATAAGGCCAGTTCTTTTTTGTTTGCCATCTAAGTTTTGAAGTGCCAACAACATGAAGAAATAAATAACCTGTAAGATAATACACACTTGAGTTTGCTAGCAATATATTTGTTTTTATAACAGTAATTATCATTGATATGACTAAAATATAATATGTTAAAAAAGCACTGCTTACCCTAGCAAGGCGACCACTCTATCCAAAGCTGCTCATTCCAGCTTCATGAGCGGTCAGCCATGCCTTTTATAGAATAGCGCCTTCCTCAAGATGGCTGCTGCCTTAAAGCCTTCTTAATAGAGATGCCAGCTCAATCCTCCTTGTACACTGACTCCCAAACAGCTGCTGCCCAACAAGGGCATAGAAAAAGACACTTCTGTCACCTCATTCTCATCAAATTCCTCTTTGTCCCTTTCCCAAATTGGAGGAGGAACTTACTCCTTCTCACTCCAACAGCTACTTCTGAGATTGCTGTTGTTCCACATTCGTATCAAACACAGAAAAAATTATTCATGTAAGGTACAAAGTTGAGTATGATTGGCTAAGAAGCCTTAATATATGTTTAATATATACAGCAATTGGAACTAGAAGTCTTGATAGGCCTTTAACATTCCTGCACTACAATATGGGGTCAATTGGAAAATTATGAACTGAAAAATAAAACCAGTTTACCATCTGAGAAGGCCCTGCAAAATTGAGTTAGAAAGGACATCACATTAAAAGCAATCTAAATATTATAATAGTATAGATTGTGTGTTTGCCATAACCATGTTGACTAAATTTGGCATCAAGTGGTGTAACGAATCATGGTACTCATTCTGAAGCATAAATGAAGAATTGTTTCAAGAATAAACTAATGTGACCAGGCAACATCAAAAAAGATCAACATGCCAGTATACACAGCAATCTATCCGTCCGTCCGTCGGTCCATCCAACCACCTACCTATCTATCTATCGGTGTCTGTCCATCTATATTCTGGTTATAGAAGAGCATTCTTAAATCAGTAAAACTCTTCAAAAAAGATAAGACTACAACCAATAGAAAACAAAAGATTTAAATCCCCACACCCAGTTTTTACCATTAATAATATGTATGGAATAAAAAGGGAGGCATGTTAGCTGGGAAATATCTTAAGACATATATGTATATGGAGCAAAGTTTGAACAGTTCAAATCCCCAATGATTGCTAATGTGCCGTGGGGGGGGGGGTGTCTCTCACTTGCTTTCTAAGTCCACACATATGTAATGCAATTAATAAAAGCTGGAGCAGTTACTATCTGAAACCAGATTAGCGTGCAGGGATATTATCACAGCAGCTACACAGACTGCTCAATATAAATATTATTTTAATTTTACTTCTCCAACAAAACACCGCAGTATTCAAACAGGAGGCACATGCCCACTATCTAAACTAGGAGAGAAGCAGCAAGTAAGCCTACAGGGAAGCAAACGTGAGTATCTGGACTAGCAGCTACTGCAGTAATTGAACATGTTAACTTTAACAGGAATATTGGTACTTACTGTGCCCGGATCTCTGTCTGTTCCCGTAGTAACCAAGAAATGCACAGACATGCCCGTTCAGACACAGAGGCAAGAACAGAAATAAAAAAAGGGGGGAAAAATTAGAACACAAGCCGCGAACAGTTTTAAAATGGCTTTTATTTTTATAAGTCATTGCACATTCCTAATACAGTGATTTCCTGAAAATTACATTTTGTAAACATGATTTACAGTTTAACCATACACAAAGCCTAGTTCTTTCCATGACAGAATAAATTACTTCAAAAGTTATTCAAGTGCAATTTTGCCCCATATTTAAAGGTGTCCTAAACAAACCTAAAAAACAGATGCAATGTTTGAAACCTTTCATTTCAACACATTCACCTCAAAGTTTGACTTTGTCCACCCACACTTCCCCCACCCCTCTTTTCCATGAAATATTATTTTATGTAATTAAAAAGAAAGAAGGAGGAAGGGAAGGAGGGAGGGAGGGAAGAAATCACCCACTTATTCTGTTTTACCATTTTTTCACAATATTGTGCAGGCCACTGAGGTTATACTAAGCATCTGTCAGGATTCAAAATTCCCTGCATTTCATAAAAGCAGGAGACCCTTAGTGATCTCCAGACTCAAATACTGAAAACGGCAAGCTGAATTTTGCGTCAGTGGTATAAATGCAGGCCAGCATTTTAACGTTTGGCAATCAGTTTGTTCTTGGCTCTCATTCTACATAGCTCAATTTCTTTAGAGATGCAGCAACGTGCAAATACTCATTTGACAAGGTCCTAATCAGGCTTTCCATGCCTCTCACCTCTGTGGTGGTCTGGATCGTGGTGCTTCTTGTCATCTTTTATTGCCAAGTGAGACTGCCCACCCAGAGCACTTGAGAGAGCAAGAAGGCCCGCACTGCTCCCAAGCGGAGGAATTCCCGGTGGCTGGAGTCCTGACGGGTGTGGGGTTAGAGGCACTGGAGGTCCATGGCCATGGGAGAGGTGCTGAGCCTGCAACTGCTGTTGCTGTTATTTATTTCCAGGCAGAGGCGGCCCACGCAGCAGAGAGGTGAAGGAAAGAGAGAAAAAGGAGGACTGGTTAGACAACCGAACTCAGTGCGACTTCCTGTTTCAAAGCCCTAGCCTGTTTCAAACTACTGCTAATCACCCATACTAGGTTTCACAACTGCTGGAATATTTCCTCGGATATTGATCCTCTTTTGTATTACAGAGCTAAGCCATGTAATTTAATCTACGGCCCGACTAACAGGAGATTTGTGCAGTCTAGACTCTTAAAGACATCTGGCACCAGTCCAAATCCACCTCTATATTAACAGAATTAGTGCAGACAGAAATAACGTTGGAACACATCTCCCCACCCCAAAATGCTTATTTTCACAACTGCTTTGAGTAAAGATAAACATAACGATGGAGAAGGACCAATCTAAAATAAGGGTCTTCTTCAAGTTCCACTAGGAATATTTCCCATAAACTTTACTTTCCATGTGGATTTTAGCACTAAGATTTATAATGCTCCTTCATAATAAACTTATTGCTCCTTTTCCATCAACCTCCTTGTAAATGTTTGCCTGACAGAACACACAGATTCATTTCAGGTACCGTCAAAACACTACCTCTGAGATCTACTCCATTTAAAATCCTACAGAGGACCAAAGCACAAGTTACTTTGAATATGTAGTTAGCAGTTTTTTTAAATTCTCAAGTAAATGTAGGGGCCCCAATCCAGATTACGCTTATCATGAGGGCAAAGGTTGGGTTTGACTCTAACTCTTTATCCTCGGCGTACTCCCCATATCTGGATTGCACATCATCTGTAATTTTCATTGGCCAGAAGTGATTCGAATGCTTTCTAGTCTTTGTGAACCGCCCTGTTGGGAGGCACAGAAATTCATGATTTCAGCCTAGCTATACCTTTAAAGAGATTTGATTCAGACCAAGAGAATGAAATAAATTATTAAAACTATTATTTCCTTCACCGAGCAAAAAAAAATGTACTTTACCATCAAAAGAATTTTGACTTTGTTCTTAAGTGTTCAAGGAGACAGTATTAGTAGTAAAACTTTTCTGTATGTTGGGATATTTCTTTGTAGAAATAGCGACCAATTGTCCACCTTGCCCTTTTTTTAAAACAAACTGTGACTTCCACAAAATTAGAATGTTTATGCTTCGAGCTTTGTGCCTGTGAAAAACCTAACCACGTTTAAAATACTCAGAAAAATAAAAATTCACCTGTGCATTTGAAATGTGCTTTATTATGCAAGGATTAGGACAGACATGGGGAGGGATGTTATTGGCACAGGGGACATCTTTAGATGCTCATATCTTGGCTTAATAAGCTGAGATATGAATAAGACTTTCTGCCAGACATGAAAGAAGCAGACAATCCCAGAAGTCTTCCAGTTACAGTTTCCCATTTCATCTGAATCAACTAACTATGTTTAACAGCTTCAAAGTAAGGCAGCATATTGGGCCACAGTCTGAAGCTGGCATCATATCCTGGCTTGTTTTAAACTGTTAGACTTAATTGAAAGACTCTGGGGTATGCTTGCTGGGAGGCAAGGGCCGCATACATGGCCAGAAATTTCATAGCAAACTATGATATGATCATCCAGTCTTTGAGACTTCCTCTGTTCAGGCCAATTTCAGAGACGCTTGTAAGCAAAAACATTAAATATGACTATTTGCATAAGAATGAAAATCACAAGCAGCAACAAAGATGCTTCCATGCTTTTCCTCCCTGCTGAAAAGATGAATGAGACGTCCTGTGCATCTAGTGCAAGACCACACTGGCATGCCCATGAATGCAAAAGCTTGTGAACTTTCTCCCTCATTTGCACAGATTCTTCAGCTTTGGCTATATTATTTTCCAACTATTTTAACTATTATTATGATTGGCTCATGTAAATCACTGTGGCCTAGTGGTTGGAGTGCTAGAGTAGGACTTGGGAGATTAGGGGTCAGGTACTCACTCGCCCATAAAGCTCACTGAGTAACTTTGAGCCAGTCACGGATTCTCAGCCTAACCTACTTCACAGAATTTTTCTGAAAATAAAATGGAATGGAGGAAGAGGATTATGTAAGCTTCCCTGAGTTCCTTGAACCAGGCCTGTCTGTGAAAGTGAGGACATAGACTGCAATTGTGACAAGGTATGGCACACACCGCACAACACACAATTTCCTTGCATTACTTATTTGCAATGCTTGTTTAAATTACCTTTACACTGGAGCTATAACATTTAATGCAACTAATCGGATCGATCAACAGAAAGATTTAAATCAATAAGAACTGGTCTTAAGCAGGCATTTTTTAAAAAATCCTGCAGAGGATGGCAAGCACAGTCTTAAGATACACCTGCCCATCTCTATAATCCGCTTCATGCATCAGAGCTTTGTTTCTTTACCACATTTTTGCCATATGCAAATGTAATCAACCAGCCAAGAGTCATATGTTTTCTTTATTCAGATCAGAGTCTTACTTTATGTACATCTACAGACCAGCTGAGGTGAGTCTTGGGGGAGGGGATGTCTGATGAATGGGTCAGCCAAGAAGTGGCATGGACTTCTTCCACATCATCCCTTCTACCATGAAGGCTGTTGCTACAAGCAATGCATGAGGTGCTTTTCCAAGCATTGGCCAACTTCCTGTAGTCCTGAACTGACCACAGCATCCAGGCCTATAGAAGAAGCTAAAGCAATTCAAACAAGCTAGGCAATCTGTGACTAATACATCCCTCACCACCGAATGTGCAAGTTTAATTTAGTTAGCTGACACTGACAACACATAAGAGTTCACCAGCTCCCAACAGTATTAATGAAATCCAGAGTTTTAACCAGGATAAATGAGAAATGCATCAACATGCTTCAAAGCCTATCCTTAGAAAAGCAAGACAGGGAGCACATACAGTGTACTCTTAATGCATCTATCTCTGTGACTGTGTCCACTGACAGACAGCAGACGTAGCTTGAAGTGGGTCAGTTCCTTTGGCTGGAATCAAGAAATGGTAACAAAGTTAAATAACCATAACGGATGTAATTTAATGTTTGCTCTTCATTGCTTTGGAATGCTTTCTCACGTAGGCCAGGGCTTAATATTCAAAGGATTTTCCTAAAGTTCACTTCTGTGGGAAAAGGATGGGGGAAAACAGGAAAACTGCAGATGAGACCTGTACTTTGTATATACAGTGTGTGACATTTAGCAAGCCAGATTTACAACTTTTACAGTAAGTAATACATGTGAACTTTCCTTTCTGGGCTAAGTGTTGGAACGGAGAATAAAAACACAGTGCCACTGATTTACAAGCAAATTAGGAAATCCAGGGAATAAAGGTTGAAGGGAAACACTGGAGTGGATGTTTGTCAGGCTTTTTAGCTGCCTGCATCAATTTCATTTATTTCTGTGTTTTGGTCTGAAACCTGCCCCCCAAAAAAAATCTGACTGGCTGGCTATTCCTGTATTAACATTGCCCATTATCAGGCAGCTAAACTGAGCTTTATTTGTGACACCAAAATGTAGCTTCAGACTGTATTTAAGGAAGGAGGAAGGTATGTATTTACATACCAGAATAATATCAGGAATTTTACATACTTCAGAAATTTGATATATATTAGTATCTTGTCCCAAATGTTAGCCAACAGAAGACTCACTATACTTATTTAATTACTATATATTTTAATATGACCAATAACTAATATACCTTAAGCATTAAGCATTGTGCTCCATATATCTGTAACAAGCACCTGATGTTATTTTACCAACCCATGACCTCCATCTTAAAAAAAAAAAAATCCCTACAGCATCGTTTGACACTAAATACAGAGTATGGCTGATATTTCCAAAAGACATGAGACAAGAACTTAGCAGTTATAGCATTACATTTTTGCATTCACTTCTTTGAGCCCATATTTCTATTTTGCAACAAAACATGCATCCTAGTTATTTATAGGCTTTCTAAAGATTAACTACATACTCATAATAAACCCTCAAGAGGTTAACCTCATCCTCTTAAGCTTCACACACTACAATCTCAGAGATAGCTGGCAACCACAGCCAAGAAGAGGAAAAATAATCCAGCATCTTGCTAATCCTTTAGTCAATCATCTCATGCAATGATGGAAAGCCCTTTGGAGGCCGACAACTCAATCTGTCTCACAAGTACTGTCAATCCAAGAGATACATTTCACAGAACCATTAGCGGCACACCTCCGAATGGGGAGGGGGGAACTTGACACCTCTTGAGTACTAAATTCTTTCTGAGAAAGCTACACTAAAATACCCTCGTGGGCTGCCTATTTCTTGTGAATGCTGAATGTTACCCTTTCAGATAGATCCATCAAGGATTTTTTTAAAAAAAAATCTGTCAATCTGCTCCCATTTTATGAGGTGATTTTATTTACTTCTGGTGTGGTCTAATTACAACTGTCATATAAATTTCCCAGCATGCACAACTCTTAATTTTCCAGCCTGTTGCTTTAGAATCTTCGTCCTCCTTCAATCCCTTCAAATTCTACCAAGATAATCCACTTAACATAATCTAGGTGCTCTCCACTCCAAGGAAAAATCTAGCACTAGGTGGAAACACAGAAAAGCAGGGCAGTATTACTATATCTTTTATTAGTTTGCAAGGCACTGCAGTTTGAGAGCATGGCCCTACCATTGTTCTTTACACTAAGTTGGGTCTCTGAACAATACTGACAGCTGCTATCAAACTGAGCTGTGTTTACTTTCAGTGCAGCTGCTGCTTGTAGGAACAGACAGGCTCCTGATGCCCTTCCCCTCTGGGGAGACAGGCTGACACAGTGCATGTTCAATGAAGAGGAGGAAAGGTCCACTGAATTGTCAGCCCAATTTTATGCTACTCCAATTTTCCAGAGTGCACACAATCCCTTTCAAACAAATCAAGCATATGTCAGAGTGGGAAACTTACTGTGCAGCATAGGATAATTATTGATGTATACAAATGTGCAAAGGGAGAGATGGTCTCTTATTGGGCCAACTTGGGAGAAATGTAAACACAGAAAAGGAGAAGTAGTGAGGTTTGCAGTACACACAACAGTTGTTCTCCAGGCAATAATAGAATTGTCAGATCAGCTGTGCAAGAAGCTCAGCTTGGGAAGAGGTCTAGACTTTGCTAGTCTGGGGTAGATAGGAATGCGCATAGCGTTTACAGCACTCACTGAGAGCTGAAGGATATGTCTGCTTGCAAAAACATGTCAGTGCCGCAAGTATCATGAGGCTGGAGTCCTATGCTCACTTACTATGGAGTAAAGCACACTAAATCCAGTGGAACATTCTTCTCAACAAACAGGTAGAATTGCACTGCCTGAGGCTAAGCTTGCATCCGCTGGAAGTTTCTTTTTTAAGTGAAAATGTTTCTATATTAGATTATAATAAATTTACCACATTATGCTAATGAGCAGTAGTTTGAACCTTTACAAAATGGCTTTTAAGGGGAAGAAAAAAAGCAGGACCATCACATAGTGTGCAACTTGCATTCAATTGAAAGGAGACTGTCAAAGAATGGGCCTGGGCATTGTTTTCTTGGGTCAGAGCTGTACATTCCCAAGAAATAAAGGGCACTTTGTAGGAACTATAAGCCCAGCCAGACATTCCACAAATCTTCATGGTCCAGTGTCGAAGTTTTCAATTAATTTTTAAAAGCTATTTCCAGTTCAAGGTCTGCTAACAGGCTCAATAACTGCATCGGAGTTATTTTTAAAATATAGTTGTTAACCAGAAGTGTTGGTTAAATCAATTACAGACACAAAAACAGACCAGGTGAACTTGTGCACTGAACTTTCAAGATAAAAATTTATTAGACAAGCAAGGGTCACGACGACAGCAGACATACAGAAATTTAATTATTATATTTTTAAGTAACTGATTGGATGCAAGAAGGGGAAGAAATGAGGTTCTGGTTGAGAGGGGGTATGTTTATGCAAAGCTAATCTGTCAAGTGTAGTAAAGCAGCTTGAATGAAATTTAAGCTGAAAATCCACTGACATTCCCCATTGCAGAGAGGAATAGCTATTAAAAGGAAATGAAGGTCACCCTCCCAGTTTATTTCACCTAATTGACTGCCAATAGCTTACCACAGGCAAAGCGACAGCAGATCTACAATTGAGAAACTGATAAAAGGAGAGTTTTCAAGCTGTGGCTCATTCTTTTAATCCTCCCTCGCTCTTATGTTTTTTTTTCCATCTCCAGTTGGGATGTAATTTTAAGCACAGATGGATTAACTGGTCCCATTGTCTGTAGACATCGTTGGACTATGGCACTGTTAATCCATACAGCAGCATGTCTAATTATCATTACAAAGTGTCTGAGGGAACTATAAAGACCAGCAGGGCATCTTCTCACAAGCAATTAACATAAATTGATAAATGAATAATTTGAATCTGCTCAAGGCACTTGCATATGAATAAAATCAGAAGGAGAAGTACTACTTCTTGTTTCAGCTCCTTTTACTTATTATGGAAGGGCAAGAAACATGAGTGATATTTCTCCACCATGGTAACAAGATTTGGGAAATGACTTTAGGCAGCATATGGAATGTCTGACTCATGAAGTTCAATAATGCAAGACAAGTTAGTTACTTGCGATTGACAATTGCTCCCAAGCACACACTATGGCACTGTTTGCACATCATACTAAACCACAGATTAGCATGCTGGGAATGAGCCACAATGAGCTTTGGGTATATATACTCCCCCTTTCCTCTCTTCCTCCTGTGTGGTCAGGAGGTGCTTAGAAGCATTTTCTTCAACTTTTAAGTGCAGCCTGGTAGCCTGGCCCCAGAACTATGATCAACTTCCCTTATGGTTAGTTTAAACAAGCCAACTTGAGTAAAGTATGATCTGAAACTAATCAAAATTAATGTTAGGCCCAGTTTGTCTGACTAAAGTGACAAACTAGGGTTTAGCAGAAGCAAAGGCTTCCAACATAACATCCATTCCTCCTAGCTCAGAAGCTGAGGTGTACCCAAAAAGAAGGAAAAGAAAAAGGAAAAGGGAGGGGGAGAGTGAGAGAGAGGGAGGGAGGGATTATTGAAAGACTCGAGTGCCACAAATATAGTCTGTTAATCCCAGGGATTGTATTTCAGTTTTGGTAACCTTTGCTTTTGCAAACTACTAAGTCCCAATCTCCACAAACAGAGCAATACCACAATTCTAAAAATAATGATACTATATGACTGATACCCTAAGTAAGGAATAGAATCTTAGAAACTATGCTTTCAGTAACTTGACCAATTGTAGAAATGTGCAGGTGCCAAGGTAAATAATACTTAAGAACTAGCATTAAGTATCAAAGCAGTTGTTACATATCAAACATCAACACATCAGAACTACCGAAGCAATAAGAAAGGAAAGCTGGTTATACACACTGTAGGAGGTAGACCTGGAAGGCCACGTACCCCGATGATGGCATTCAGTTCAGCCATGGTCACTTGTTTGGCACGTTCTACTGCTTGAGCCACTTGTTGTTGATGCTGGAAAGACAAACACATCATTTACATTACTGGAAGAACCACTAAGGGTGCAATCCTATGTGTGTTTAGACAGACAAAAGTCCAACAGCTCTGAGCATTCCCTAGTATGTGTGGCTGGAATTCTGAGAGCTGTAGGGCTTTTGACTGTCTAAACATGCATAGGATCACATGTTTGACCTAAAAGGACCTAAAACTGACAGAAAGTTGTTTATCGTGGGGCGGGAATCTGCCAGGCAGCACTGAGTGTGGAAAATGAGCTGGATGTGATTTGTCTTTCAACAGCACTAAGTCCTCAAGTTTTTAGAATTCAGACTTTTTTTTAAATTAGAACTGTTCCACAACTGAACCCAAAAGCTTCCAAACTAAGACGTATCCCTTGTGTTCACTCTAAAAATAAATAATAATGATCCAACACACAAAGAATTACTCTCGCAACCACTTGGGGTGAACTCTCCAGGATGTATCAACTGAAGTCACATACTTAATAATCATGTTGTTTCAGGAATATTCAACAATACAGTCTGATTCTACAAGGTGCTCTAGCAAAATAAGTGTTAAGGAGCAATGTTAAATGACTGGGCTGAATATCATGTAACAGGAGCATTATGTTGGCATCCAGAGCTTACCAAGGATATTGCTTAAGCAGAGCAGTGTAAGTCAAAAATACACTGATCCTATCAGCTATTGGAACTGATTTTTGCCAAGTTATATGGCAGCGTCCTACAGGTAGCTATTTACCTGGTAGCAAATGCTTTTCCAGAAATAATTCAGCAAGCTTCACTGTAACTTGGTTTGCTCTCTTGCATCCGCCACCATAGTTCTGCATCAATATGGTATTTCTAATTTTTAAAAGTTATATCTGGCACCTTTTTAAAGGAAACATGTTTTACAAATACGACTTTAAAAAGTTTAAGGTGCTAGCACCAAATGCCAGCCTTTTTTATTTACATACACAGAATTTAACAAATGGTTAGACAACCAGCTGCCAGGCTAATACTGGCAATAAAAAAAAACCTTCATAGTCTACCTCCCCCTGTGCTGGAAAGAATAATTTTGTGGTTGAGCTATTTCACCAGTTATGCAGTTGGTGTGTCTCATCTCATCTGCTAGACCAAATTAACAGGGGGCTTGCATACTTGAGCTACAACAGATGTTCCTCACTCTTGTGAATTTTAATAAAATTAACATCTTAAAAACTAGCTAATTTACAAACAAAGATGCAACATAATTTCACTTTAAACAGCTGAACATTTGTACTTACTTCTTGAGACAAAAATGGGATGACTTGTGCACAGATTGTATTCAATCTCTTGGCAATTTCTGTCTATAGAGAACAGCAAATATTTGGATTAAAACATGCCATTATATATGAGTTAATTTACAAAGTCATGTGAAGTCCAAATGTTAGAAAACTTTAAATTAGTCCAACATTACATAAACTGTCTAGAATGTACGTGGTTAATCAGGGCAGGGTTCAGTCTGCTGAAGGACATCTGTTACGTCTTCGATACCTAATATCTACATATATTAGAGCACAAATCTATTCTTGATTAAATAGCTCATTAGCAAGTAAAGCACTGGTTAAAATCCAGCATGAGCTAAAGCCTTTTAGACCAACAAATCTATTGTTTTTCAAGTTATTAGGTCACTATAGAAAATTCTCTCCTGAAACATTTCACAATGATGCAGTAGCAGCAGACTGAACACAGGCATCTGATCAAATTGAAAGTTTAGCTAAGGAAAGAATAGATAAGATAAAATATGATTAGATGACAGTTGGGGAAAGAAGGGTATATTATAGAATCATAGAATAGTAGAGTTGGAAGGGGGAATGAAAGCCATCGGGTCCAACCCCTGTTGTTGCAGGACACCAATTTACACCATCCCACTCAGATGGCTGTCCAGTTTCGTTCTGAAGGTCTCTAGTGTGGGAGAGCCCGCCACCTCTCTAGGCAGCTGGTTCCACTGTCGTATTGCTCTGACAGTGAGGAAGCTTTTCCTGATGTCCAACCTGAATCTGGGTTGTCGCAACTTGAATTGATTATTCCATGTTCTACACTCTGGCATCAGCAAGAAGAGATCTTGACCTTCCTTTTTTTGACAACCTTTGAGGTACTTATAGAGGGATATTTATGTCCCCGCTCAGTCTTCTCTTCTCAAGACTGAACATGCCCAGTTCTCTCAGTCTCTCCTCATAGGGCAGCGTTTCTAAACCCTGGATCATTTTTGTTGCCCTCCTCTAGACCCCTTAATTTTTCTGCATCTTAAAACTTGGTGCCCAGAACTGGACACAGTATTCCAGATGAGGTCTGACTAGTGAGGAGTATAGAGGAACTACTACTTCTCATGATTTGGAAGTAATACTTCTGTTAATGCATCCCAAAATAGCATTTGCTCTTTTGGCAGTTGCATCACATTGTTGGCTCATGTTTAGCCTATTGTCCACAATTACTCCAAGATCTTTTTCTTTTTCAGTTCTGTCGAACTTCTGTTGCATTCTGTTCTGTATGTAGTGATGGAGCTCAGTTTGGCAAGCAGAAAGCTAGATCACCTAAGATTCTGAATTAAATCAATGGATTAAGATAACTTAATCTTAGTTCAAACAACCAGTGCAACACTTTTTAAAGATGGCCAACCCCTTGAAGTAAGAGAATCAGAGCTCAGTTCTATGCATTTAGACAAAAAAAAAAAAAAAAAGACCTGCAAGTACCATGTAGGCTAGAAGATGCTGAGAGTTGTAGGCCATTTTTCTGTCTAAAGATACATAGTGTTAAGTCCTAAGAAACATGTATTATTGTATGTGCTGGGGACAAGAGGAGTCAGTCAAGACTTGTTCGCCTTGCAGGCACTGTATGCTAAAAGATCTCAATCTAAGATTTTATAATATCACTAGCAGGACTTATTTCTGGGCTTTTAGATCACTTCAAACCATTCATCTCATACCAGACTTGACCTTAAGTAGCTGGATGTATCACAGCTTAGTATAATTTATCTAAACTCAAAAGTATGTGCAAAGTTTTTCAGCTCTGAGGAAAATTAACCACACCATTTGTATGTATGCCAGGACACCAAAGCTTGTAGTTACTATGTTTATTCCCATGAAAGAGTATGACTACCACACATTATGTAAACCCTTGGGTTACCATGATACGGTAAAACATTATCTCCATTTCCTCTTCTGCCCTATTAGATTGGCTTTCAAAACTGCCTAAACAACAATGTCTACTCTGAAGCATTCTGCAAGAGGCAGTGAGCAAAAAGAGTGCTTTGGTAATTCTTTTAAGCACAACCAGCAAGTTCCACTCCAAATGGTTTTGACAGTGGGGAAATCAGACACTGAAATTCTACAGTATTTCTTTGATGCACTTACATCCCACATTTGCCTCCAGGAAGCCCAAGCCCTGCTCTTCATTTTATCCTCACAAGAACCTTGTAAGAGATATTCATAGAATCATAGACTAATACAGTTGGAAGGGTCAGAGAGCCAACGGGATCAACCCTTGCTCAGTGCAGGACTGCATGTTAAAGCAACCCTCTCAGATGGCTGTCCAGCTGCTTCTTGAATGCCCCTAGTGTGGTAGAGCCCACAATCTTCCTAGGTAATTGGTCCCATTGGCATACTGCTCTAACAGTTCAAACACTTTTTCTGATATCAAGCTGGAATCTGGATTCCTGTAATGTGAGCCCAATATTCTGTTTCCTGTACTCTGTATTGAGAAGAGATCCTGGCCTTTCTCATTGTGACAACAGTGAGAAAGGCTATTTTTTCAGGATAAAATCACTCAGATTTGGCATGGATTGGATTCCACATTTGATGTAGTTCCTAGAACAGAGGCCTCCACTACACTGTATGGTTCTATTGTATTGGACGAGTTTCAGTTGTTGAGAACTGAGGATGTGGACAAGATGCTCAGAACTGCTTGACCAACCACTTGTTTGTCCTTCATGGGTAGTCACCCAAGCCAAGGAGGGTGTGTGGCTGGATTCAGGAGATTATGAACACATGTCTGAAGGAGGGGTTGGTCCCAGTTCCTTTAAAGGAGCTAGTGACCCTGAAGACAACTACCCTGGACCCAAAGAATATTAATAACTACAGGTGTGTACATGGTGACTCAGCAGTTCCAGGAACTCTTGGAGGAAACTGACTATCTTGATCCATTTCTGTCTGGCTTTTGATCTAGTTTTGGTACTGAAATGGCTCTGGTCACCCTGTGTGATGACCATGGCGGAAGAAGGACAGAAGAGTGCATCCCTGCTAGTTCTCCTGGACTTCTCAGCAGCTTTCAATACCATTAACCATATGGTATCCTTCTGGATGGGCTATCTCATTTGGAAGTTGGGACACACTGCTCTGTGGTGGTTCTAGTACTACCTGACAGGCTGATTCCAGAAAGTGGTACTGGGGGAATATGGCTCTGCACAAGTTCCATGGGGTTCCATATTATCCTCTATGCTGTTAAACATCTACACGAAAGCACTGGGAGAAGTTATCAGAAGATTTGGGCCAAAGTATCCTTTCTCCTTTCAGTCTTCTCTTCTCATGGCTAAGCATGCCCAGTTCTTTTAATTGCTCCTCACAGAGCTTTGTTTCCAGTCCCTGGGTCAGCCTTGTTGCCCTCCTCTGATCCTTTCCAGCTTCTTTGCATCTTTCTTAAACTGTGGTGCCCAGATTCATACTTCAGATGAGGCCTAACCAGTGCTGAGTAAAGGCAAACTAGTACTTCACTGGATTTGGAAGTGATACTGTTATTAAGGCAGCCTGAAATAGTATTTGCTCTTTTTGCAAAGATACCACATTGTTGACTCATATTCAACTTTTGAACTACAATTCTAAGATCCTTCTCATTTGCAGTATAGTTGAGCAGTATAGTAGTATATGCAGTATAGTATTCTCCATCTTGTAATAATGCATTTGGTTTATTTTTTCTAGGTGAGAACTTGGCATTTCTCTGCACTGAATTTCATTTTGTTGTTTTCAGCCCAGCGTTCCAACCTATCAAGATCACCTTGAATCTTCTTTCTGTCTTCTAGCATATTAGTTATCCCACCCAGTTTTGTCATCTGCAGCTCTGATAAACATTCCTGTCCTTCCTCATCTGAATAATTAATGAAAATGTTGACGAGTACTGAGTGCAGGACTGAAGTTCACAGTATTCTACTTGTTAACCTCTTCCCTGTTTGAGAAGGTGCCATTGATGAGAACTCTTCAGGTCCAATTCTGTACCCAACTGTGGATCCACCTGACTGTTGTTCCATCTAGCCCACTTTTAACTACTTTACTAATCAGGATATCATGGGGCAGCTTGTCCAAAGCTTTGCTGAAGTCAAGATACATTAGCTCAACAGCATTCCCACCGTCCATCCAGGAAGTTATCCAATCACAAAATGAGATCAGATTAGTCCAGCAGGATTTGTTCTGGACAAACACATGTTGGCTTCCAGTAATTACTGCATGGTTTTCAAGGTGTTTGCAGACTGATTGCTTTAGAATCTGCTCTAGAAGTTTCCCAGGGACGGATGTCAGACTGACGGATCTGTAGTTCCCAGGTGGTGGTGGTTCTTCGTCATTTTCTTCTTCTTTTCTTGAAGATAGGGACATTAGCCCTTCTTCTCCAGTCATCTGGCACTGCCCCTGTCCTCCATGGCTTCTCAAAGTTAATTGATAGTGGTTCTGAAGGTTCTTATGCCAGCTCCTTTATGACTCTAAGATGGAGTTCATCAGGCTGTGGAGATGTGAACTTGTTCAACCCAATTAGATAATCCCTGACCATTTGCGTATCAATCTTGAGCTGCCATTGTGCTGCTTCAAGTCTGTGCTTCCCTTTCATCAGGAAGGTCACAGATCTTCCTTTGGGAGAAGATTGAGCCAAAGTAGGAACTGAGCACTTCTGTCTTTTCTTTGACATTTGTTATCATTTTGCCATCCACATTGAGTTGTTGAGCCCCATATCTTTCCTGTGTCTTTTACACTGGACATATTTGAAGAATGCTTTTTTGTTGCTTTTAGCATCACTAGCCTCAGTTCATCCCTAGCTTTAGCTTTCCTGATGCCATCCCTTCAATTCTGTGCTACCTGCCTCCATTCTTGCTTTGCAGTCTGGCCTTCCTTCCACCTTTATCTTGTTGGAATTGTTTGTTGTTGTGTCTTTACAATTTCCTTTTTTTTTTTTTAATTCCCAACCACCTTGGATTTCTTTTCTCATTAGAGTCACTTCCCATGGGATTTTGCTTATCATCGCTCTGCATTTATTAAAATTGGCTTTCCTAAAATCCAGGATATATGTTTGGCTCCATTTGGCTTTTGCTTCCTTTGGAGTCAAGAATTCAACTATGGCCTGGTCACTTTCCCCCAGAGTTCTCAAGTCAAGGATAACCTTCCCTCTTGTTCCTTGTCAACTTTCTGTCGGGGAAATTATCAGCAACAACATCTTGGAGGGGCCATGTTTGGCAGAATTTTTCTCCTAACAGATATCACACAAATTGAAGTGTTCCATAACATCATGTCTCCTTGAAACACTGGCAATTTGCTTTTTAAAAGTTTTATCCTCACCTTTTCCTTGACTGGGTGATTGGTAATAGACTCCAACCACTGTTGGAGTCTATTATTTTATCCGTGCTCCATTTATATTAATCCAGATGCTTTCAATGGGGCTCCTAAGCTCATCCCCCTGCATTTCTGTGCAAAGACATGTATAACGTGACTCTGCCTCTCTTTCTGTTCCTTTTGTTCTTTTTAAACAGCTTATATCCTTCAATTGTTGAATTCCAGTTATGGGAGTTATCCCACCAAGTTTCAGTTATACCTTTAGGGTTGTATTCACCTGGATTAAGCTTAAATTCAAGTTCATGCTGTTTGTTTCCCATACTCTGGCCTTAGTATATAGTCATCAAAGGCCACATGTTTTATACTCTAGCTTTCTTCCTACATTTTTTGGAAGACTATAACTGGGCACTGTTAGAGATGCTCCCTGTTGCAGTGCATAAGCCTTTGTCTGCTGCTATGGCTAGGGGCACTTCTCCCTCCCCTGCAGGATTCAGTTTACAGCCTCCTAAGCAGCTTCCTCATGCTGTGACCAAACACATTCTTTCCAGTCCTTGTAAGGTACAACCCATCCTTTGCCTAGCAGTCCATTTTCCAGGAACTGTAGTCCATGGTCCCAGAATCCAATCTCTTTGGCACCAGGTCCACATCAGTTGTAGGTCTAAAGTCACCCAAGAGCCTTCATGGCTGAGTAGAGATTTGGATTGGGATCTCT
Source organism: Varanus komodoensis (assembly GCF_004798865.1). Classification (NCBI taxonomy): domain Eukaryota; kingdom Metazoa; phylum Chordata; class Lepidosauria; order Squamata; family Varanidae; genus Varanus; species Varanus komodoensis. Next base: position 44,884,490 of record NW_025336087.1, on the reverse strand, counting down.
CCAGTCCTAGTCCATCACTCTGCTATACCACACTGGCTCTCAGTGTACTCAAGGTATGCAGACGGACGCTTTCTTGGTATGGCAGTGACTTCCTAGCATACTATAGGAGGCCTATCACCGTACCCCAAGGCTACACCACACTTTCTTGTGTTTGCTATGAGGTAGCTTTTCTTATAACACTGAAGACCTCCAGCAGGAGAAATAGGCATAGTATGCCAGGCAAATACCAAGGGCAATTCTTCAGCTACTTCTCATGTTCCTGAAGTGTCACAAACCCACAAAGCAAAGAGGAACCTGCCAGAAATACCTCCTGCATTAAACATGAAAAAAAAAGTTTTGGCAGAGATGGCCATCTGTCTCATCTTTAATGGCAGTATCTGGCACATCACTTAGAGGATGTTCTCATTCTTACACCTGCGTTAAACCTTATGCTATAACATCATTGCAAAGTATTGAAGTAGCAGATTTAATAGAAAACTTTCAAATATGCTATCTTCTACTAATAACCTGAAGAGCTATACCAGGTATTTGTCAGTATCACATTCATCTTTAAGACACTGTCTCAGTTCCTAAATTTTACCGCACCACAACTCAATACCAAAAATTAGGTGACATGTTCCTTTTTGCATTAAGAACCCAATGCCATGACTACTTCAACATAATCTGCTAATAGCAATGATGACTTTAGATAAAGAACTGAAACAAGCTTGCTCATTTGGGAGGGTGGGGGCAGAATCCAGCCATTTCAGGGCAGGAGGGTGAACAAACCCAAACCAGGCAGGCCATCAAAACATAAGCCACTCTTTAGAAATATAGAATAGATACGTTATTAAATTTTTGAAGTGCCTGTCACACCCGCTGGAGTTCATGTGGTATTCATGGCTTCTGAGCTGTCCCTAGTTTTACACAGCTTATCCTTCGATTTCTGATCTGCAAATATGGAGGGAAGTTAAAATACACAAGGATAAAAGAAACAAGCCCTTGCAGATAGCAGACACATCCACCGTAATTGCCCACATTCTCTTTGGCTCACTGACAAAGCCGTCTGCAGAGGTTGGTGCCCCCCATGAAAGCCCTTGTGTTTGTATGGCAGCTTTCTGTGAACAGCTCGAGTGCCCTTAATTGTTTATGTTCTTAATGCAGGGCCTCTTGAAGGCATTCATTTTTAATAGCAGGCTTGAGTGTGGGGCCTATTGGAGAGAACACAGCAACTTCTGTCATTAGGCTTTTGTGATAGCCATGATGGCCTTTTGATTTATTTGTAAATGACAAGCCTGCCAGGCCCCCAGATTCAAGCACTGCCCTTCTTTCTGAAGGATCATTAAAATTAACATGAAGGAATCCAACTGCATTTTGAAAGATGAAGTTGAGAATGAAGTTGTCATTTGTGGAAGGGGAGTTTTTTCTCCCTGCGTGAGTGTGTGCATGGGGGTGTTCTCCCAGAAGTATTTTGACCTAAAATATAGCCAGCGACAAGTGCTGTTGCTTGTCATTTTGTCAAAAGTTCACTATTGAAATGAATGCCCCCCATCCCAAAAAAGGGCTTGAAAGTGCTTTAATTAAGCTCATCAAACATCCTAACTCTATTATTGACTCTGCACATAGAGGTCTATTTTCTATGCTTTCCACAGGAGAAAGCACAAAGTGTTCAGCCCAGATTGATTGCTATTAAAATCTGTATTAAAAAGAAAAAGAAAAAGGAAGTGAAGAAACGCTTTTCCTAATTCATCATTTTCACTAGTCCACTGATTAGCTGTTTCCATGTTCAAACTGGAGGAATTGGTTAATAATCTGTACTATGCTTAAGAGTCCACATACCAATTGTGGTACCTTCTTGGAATATTGGCAGCCTTCAGGAATTATAATTATATGTTGTGAACTGAAATCTTTGCTTGGACCTTTGTGTGTTTTGCTCCCTAGGTATGCAGCTACAGTGACTGTGGGAAGAGGTTTGTGTTCAGCAGTTAATACAGAGAGAAAATGTCACTTTGCACCTGGCACTGAAAAAAAAATGTATACAATACCTTCAATGCCCAGCACTTGCCACTACAGCTGCATTCATTCATTCATTCATTCATTCATTCCCCTTCCATCAAAGAAATTCTAGGTGCTAAAATCATGGAAGAAAATTCTGTGGACGAATGAAGCTGTCTTTTACTGACACAAGTGTAGAGGACAAAGAGAAGGGATGGGATGGAGCTAGCATGATCATACCCGATCTACCTCCTTGTGATAAAGTTTACATGTAAGAACAACCAAGGAAAACACCTTGTATAATAAGGTAAGGTGATTAGAAGTCAACTATCTCAGCTATGCCAAGTACTAGGTGGAAGTAAATAACTCACCCCCTTGTAAAGCCAATGGGTTTAAAGTGGAGGTTCTTAACCAGAAGGCTTGTTGAATTTCACATGACTTTTGGCAGCAGCCATGTCAGAATCCCAAGCGAAGGAATGCCAGTGGGGCTTCAGTATGAAAACCACAGGCAAAATGGTACCCATTGTATTATGTCATGCTACTGTAACTTGGAAGAGAACAGAAAGCCACTATGTTGTATTTTGGGAATATACTCATAAACACACATCTTAAGGTAGTCTAAGTTATGACAATGCCCATGATCCAGTGGGAAAGGAATCAGAAGAAAATAAGGGATCAGTGGAGAAGTGCGCCTGTGCTTCATGCTGTTTTTTGCAACTGCTGTGCGGTAGTTTGTTCATCCCCTTGCTTGACAACTGACACCTGAGACATCATCAGTGGAATGAGTTCGTAGTCCTAGATACATAGAAAGATGCCTCACACTGAGTCAAGCCATGGACCTATCTGTCCCAGTTCTGTCAACACTGGCTGGTAAAAGCTGTGTTTCAGGCCAGATTCTTCCTTACCATACCTGGAGAAGCTGGGAATTGAACCTAGAAGCCTCTGCTTGAAAAACAGACTCACTGCCATTGAGCCGCAGCCACTTCCACCTTGGATTCCTTCTAAGTCAGGGGTCTCAAACTCGCAGCCCGCGGGCCAATTGCCGGGATGAGCAGGGCACGGAGGAGGGGCCCTGTGGCCTTTAAAGCGCTGGCAGCACCCGGGCCGGCCGCGGGATGAGCGGCCCACCACCACCACCGTGGTGGTGGAATACTTGAGGCGGCCCAGCCTCACCCAGACTCTACTTCCAGCGGCCCCCAGGTAAGTTGAGCTTGAGACCCCTGTTCTAAGTCAAATACTTAGAAATCCTAGACCAGTCCTCTTCCTGTGTTCTGCTTGAATTTAATTTAATTTAATTTAATTAAAACATTTCTTTGCCGTCCTATGCAAAAAGCCTCAGTACAACTTACAAAGATAAAATACCAATAACAACCAACAATAATACAAAACTACAATTCATAACTAAAAAGGAGAAAAGAAAATGAATTTGAAAGAGTTACAAAGACAGACAAAGGGGGCATTCAAACTTGGGACTCTTCACTTGCTGTCTGAATGGGGGACATTCTGTGACCTCATTTTGCTGCATGGATGGATCAGACCTGAGCCCAGAAAGCTCCAAATTCTGTGTGACACCAGATATCAAAGAACTTGCAAGTCAAGATTGAAAAATGAACCACAGATATCCTTATTAACCAATAAAAACTATACTGTAGCATGATAATAAAAAGACTTCACTGCCTACCTCGAAGGGTCTATATTGCCCTCATCACAGGCAGCTTCTCATCAACATACATTTAAATGTTCTTCATAAACTCATCTTTGTGGACCCTCATTAACAAAGTGAAAAGGGAGTTTTGCATTCCTTGTGGCTCCTCTCCAAGTGGCAAATTCCACAGAACTAAACCTCATGAAAACATGAATATGTGCAATGTTTTATTTTGTTTTATTTGTTCTTCTGTTGTAAGCTCTCCTGAGAGATCAGTGGTGGATGGGTTTGAAAAGCTATGAATGAATGAATGAATGAATGAATGAATGAATGAATGCTGATATTCTCTTTATTCTAAGACATGTTTTGGTTAAATCTGACAAACTACTTTAGGGTTAATGTAATCTGCAGTCCTCAGGTGAAGCATAGTGGAGCTATTTACGTTGTGCAACCCTGGAAAAACTCAGTAGTCACTATGGTAGCGATTCTTAAGCTGATTCCAAAGAGGTCAATCTAGCCAAGGCATGTGGCAGGCAATATTTCCTGATCATGGACCACAAATGGCAAACTGGGACTACATACAAGTCGTGTCAGCACTGGAGCACTCTACATTAAATTACTCCTTAATTAATATATGTGAACATTGCGTATTCACATATATTCACTTGCCCCATGCTTGAAGAAAAAGCAGGGGTGGGGGTATTGAACCAGAACCTGTGCACTTTGCTGCAGGCTTGTGGGAGGAAGTTCTACATATCACCAGAGTATACGAACAACCACAGAAGCAAAACACAAGGCAGGCGTAAGTCACTGACAGTTCCTGTTCCCTTTGCATCTTTCAAGTTCAAAGCTGCCCCAGAACTGTGCAGTCTTTCCTCCTGCTTCCTGATACAGCAGAAGCACCAGCTGCAGACATGTCTATAACTGCTGACCTAATTATTATTACTTTACTTATGCTAGACAACTTTTGAATCTTATTCATTGATTATATGTATCCTTTGGGTGGTCTCTCCTGCCCAACTAAACATTTTAGCGAGTTGTCTGTGACTCACGCTGGGCTTCTGAGCATCTTATTAAACAAAACAATCCCTTTCCTGAAGGCTAAACTCACACATGCTTACATAGGAAGTGCAGTCTTTTAAGCCCATAGGAAATTTTGCAATCAGCCACTTTAATAGGTAATAAAACGGTTGATCAAATCAAATCCATACGTTAAGCAATGTGTTTGCGCGGAGCAGAGAAGGAATGCAATTGTGAAGTTAAAAGGAATAAAACAAGATCTGCAAATGTTTTAGCAAAGCCTTACAATTATGATTAGGACCCTAACTTTTCTCAAGATGATCAAGGGTCCATCCCTTGCTAAAAATAAAGGTCATTTTAAAAGATGTCTCCTTAGGAATCTGTGAATAGATATAATCTTTTTAAAAAGTCACTGTGATCACTTAATTGAAATTGAAATTATACATTTAGCTTTGCCATAGAATCAGCAGCAAACTGGGCTTAATGGTCTGCACTTGTGCTGCGGAAGACCCAGCAAAATAGAGCAGAAAACTCCATCTGAATGAACAAAATGTTGTTCTTGCCATTTATACTGTGTAACAGTAATCCACTGGGGAATAAAGGTCAAGGCTGCACTTTTGGTCATTACCGAATCATTTGAGATGATCTGTGGTGAGGAAAATCGAAGGCTGTGAGTATGCAGCAAATGGCTTGACCTCAGACCAATTTTTGTCTCCATCTGTCTAACAGACATGAGGATAAAAGCTCTTTATAGGGTTTCTTCTTCTTTTTTTAAAACCCATGTTGCAAGACAGGAAACAGTCTGATATAGCATTAATAAGGAAAAAGTACCCTTTTGTGCCACACAAATGCACTCAGCTTGTTATTTTTTAAACCTGTGGAATTATTTCCTTCTATGAGAAGTCTAGTTTTCTGTATTTTCAAAATTTTTAAGACATGATGGTTTGGATCCCAAGATTCCACCATACAACTATATGATTTCTGCTTTCAGCAGAAGCAGGAAGAGGGGAGCAGGGCAGAAACAGCTGATTCCCATGTCTGTAGCCTCACATCATTTTTGTGCAGTATAATCTTTGGGCCCAGGCTGCTGGATACCATCTACTGGAGCCCCTGCATTTCTACAGGAGATGGAGGGCCAACACCAGTGACTTCTAGCATGAAGCTAATAGTGTAAACTCGTGCAACGCTGTTCTGGGGGAAGCCATTGTAGCTGTTCACGCTATTGGTGCAGTGCTGCAAGTCACCTATTCCAGTAACACAACAAGTGGAGCTGACCCTGCCGATACTGTCCATGGTTTTAAAAAGCTGCTCAGAAGAAAAATCCTCAGGCCCAGTTGAAACGGTCAGTCACCATGTGCACAACCCAAGCAATGCATTTGCAAGTGGTTGTCATGCTGGTTAAATCTCTATAGCCTGCTTATTTTTAAGGAACTAGAAGCAAAACTGCTTTACAGTTACATTTGAGGAGTTAAATATTCAGACACTTGAAATAGCTGGATCCTCAAATATTCGGCTGTACGGAGCCATTATTGCATCCAGGTTCAGGTTATCCCTGCCCTCTCACCCTCCAAGTACCTATGAATTATTAAAACACCTTTTATTTTAAAGTAAATATGCTAGTCTCTTATTTTGGCAGTGACAGCCACACTTTAAGAGGCAATGTGCCATTTCAAAAAGTTTAAGCCCCCCACATCAATGTCAAACAACAGCATGTCAAACTAAGATTCAATTCAGGTAAGTGCCACTGCCAAATGTTCTTGCTCCCAGACGTGCTTTAAGATTATTTTTATTGCTTAAAATTTAATTTGTTCCAACTCACGTCTCCATGACAACATTGGCTAGCCCTGCAAATCATTTGGGTAATTGGATATCTTATCTCTCTATTGCTCTCAAATCGAATGATTCTGCTAGAATTGTAACAGCCAATCAAGTTTACAGGCCTCCTGAGTAATAGACTTAGAAAAGTAGCCACATTCATCTCCTATTTACAGCCATATTAACCGTTACACAAAAAAAGCCATAGAAGGTGGCCTTCAACTATATTTCAAGTTATCGTTGCTGTCACCATTAATACTGTCAGTAGCCAAAAGGGGTGGGAAAACTTAATCCAAACAGATTAAACTCAGACTGATAAACATGAACATATATCCATTTCAAATGAGCTTTGATCACTGGCTGTCTAAATATATTTGCAACAACAGCACATCAGTTCTGCCCAGCCTCCTACAACCGATGAAATGATTTGCAGAGTCACATAATGGGAATGCTATATTAAGTATTCTTCCCTTCTGCTTTAAAGATTCACATATGCATGTATCATTATATTTCAGCCAATAAATATCTCTGTGCTGTTCGCATGGCGTTAATGTGGGTGGATGCTAAACTCAAAGAGGAAGACCAACTGTACTATGCTCTTCACGTCTGTCTCAGTAAGTCATTCACAGGCTGATTCATGGGTCAGGTGAAACCAGAGTAATTTGATTGAAGCAGATTTAATTCTCTTAACTGGTTAGTGGATCAGACTGATAATTGTTCATCTTTTCATTTCTTTCCAAGTGATACGCTCTAAGCTTTCTGCTCTCCGTCAGGGCTACTTCATGCATGATCAGTTTCCAACAAAGGTACCACTTCCACATAGGAAAATGTGGGTGTCACATTTCATGAACACAGATATGCCTGCCTTTTTGGCTGTATCTCCAGACCAACTGGGGGATTCCCCACAGAATGTGTTTCAGTTTTACTGTGCACTTATTTCTGGACTTGCTATATATGACTGCACATATGCAGGGTCCTTTCCCAGAAGCAGTACCTGTGTAGGCAATAGTCCGTGAAGGAAGTGCAAATATCCTGCACTTTGTGTACTGCTACACGAGGTGCAAGATTGTTCCCCTAATTCTTTTCTAAATGTCATACGCATTATTACGTATCAGTACTAGAGGGCAGTGGCCCTCTTGTTAAAGGCATGGATAAGCCGGTAGTTCTATGCAAGCCCCATTAAGCTGGTTTCTGAACCAAGATCCTCCTAGTCTACCCTCTATAGCACAAAGGCCAATATTCCATTTGTTATCCCCTTTAGAAACAGTCAAGTGTTCATCTAACTTCCAGAAATATTTTCCTCTGTTAAGTAAATTATCCAAGTGTCCTTACATAATAATCTACAATGATTTCTCATTCTTGACAATCAGTGTATATCTGATTCAGCAGCCTCCACTTAAGAATATTTTATTTGGGGAAAAAGTAAAGCCAGATACAAGTTCTCACCTGTGGCTGATCGACAAGGACCAACCTTTTTTGATCTGTGCGATACTGAACTTGTTACCACAAACATACTCTGGTGACATTGCTCATCGTGGCACATTCACATAAACAGCTTATTTCAGGCACTTTCAATCCAAGCAGAATCAACTAAAGAAGCCCTTGTAATAGCTGGTGGAGGGGGGAATGTCTCACCCCACATCTCTTAGGCTTAGCTGAATGCCATCTTGACCAGGCAGCAAACAAAGACCCCTTTTGCTTTGCTCTCCTTCTACTAAACTGAAAGCTACCTTTGTGTTTTCACTCACTAATCCATAGAAGCCTTTCACATGGCACAAAACAGAGGTTGCAGCATTTTGTTCTCTAAATCAATTTTCTTCTCAGCCATCCACTAGATGTTCCAGCACAGAGAAAGAACAGTCCTTCCCTTCTAATTCAAAAATCTATACTGCCATTGCCCTTGCAAACTGCTAAACAAGCAGTATTGGCAATTCACTTGTGTTCAGTAATATATTTACTGCAAATCCCAATGGCTTGCCTCCTAATGCAGTTTTCTATTGTGTCTGTTCTTGTCAATACACTGACTGGTCACCTTACTCCATAAGCTGCTTTGACCAACTGTTTACCCAAGATATCAAAAGGCTGAAAACAGTACTAGGAATAAAAAAGAGAGAAAAGGGACTTGATTGTCTGTCTAATATTTTTTGAAAGCCTTAGTATAGAGAGCTGCCGTTTAGCCAAAGGTTTCTGTCACCAGTCCAGAAGGAACACAGATCATGGTCAATCAGCCGTGGCTGAACTTTAATCATTTTCAATCATTCTAATTGCTTAAAGTACCCTGATTAACCAAAGTAAGACTGCATCTAAGTATTTCTTATACACCTACAGCAGAGCATCTTGCTGTCCTCAAACCTGAAATTATGGAAGGCCAATCCAACCATGAAGAAGTTCCTACTTCAGATAAAAAGGCTGTCTCTTTCATCTTAATACATTTCAAAGGGGAGTATGACTGTACTACCACAAAATGAAGCTACTACATCACTTGTTGGAAGCATTCCCTTATGAAGCTTTCCCAGCGATAGTGGAGGGGTGGCGTTACAATCATTGCTCTGTTTCCCCCTGCATACTCCTTCCTCATCAAGGCGGTTCCCAGACATTATGTGATTCACAGACTGGATCCTGGAGCTGGTTCTCCACTCCAAATTTAACAGAATAGTCCACTAACATCTAGTTGTCATGCAGGCACATTCAAGGCAAGTGAGCTCCCACCCGCAGTCTGAATTAGTGCAGCCTGGATTCAAATTTATCACCTCAGGAGAATGAGGCCATGACTCTAATTTCTATTCCAAGAGCTGTGGAAAATCAAGAAGTCCCTTAAACCGCCACCTGGTTTAGCCACCACTGTAATTATTCACTACTGATGATGTAATGAGTGATCAGGACAAGACGTGGGCCTTGAACAGAGCGAGTTTTATGAGCACTTTCTTAAACGAGAAGATTAGCACTGTAAGCAGCGTGCTCCATTTTTGAAGTTGTAATTATTTGGAAGCAAGAAGGCAGCAGGCCAAATAGGAAAACGTAGAAGGGCAGAGCAACAAGCTTGCCTGAAGGCAGGTCAGAAAGATCATAGCAATCTACCCAAAGCAGACAAAGCCCCACCTGCAAGTTTTAGGATGGAAGGAACTCAAACACTTGGTTACATTACTAGTAGCTTACATAGTCTGTCAGTAGGTTCAGCAGTGATCAATCTTTCTTTGGCTGCCTGCCACCGAACAAAGGTTAATCTTACACCTAAACAATTTAGGTTTAAACACACAAGGAGGTTTACCTTCTGGTTTATTCTGAAGGCCAACAGACATGATTGGCAAGAATGACACACTGAGAATACTTCCCAAGCACCTACTAATATCCAAAAAAAACTATGTGACTTGGCGCCAGGTTTACCTTAGAACCACTGCTCATCCTGACTGCCATAATAAGCAAGTCTTTAAAAAATAAATATTGGCCTAACAGTCATAAGCTTTATGGCAAATTCCTAGAAAGGTCTACATCAGGTTTAGACTGAGTACCAGCTTAGCTTTTCCAAAGGCTAACTATAAAGAAGCCAGCTGTTAAAAAATTTAAACAAGAAATCACTGCGCAGGTAACTGACCACACTGCAGTTGGCAGAGAGACTGGTCCACCATCCCCCAGTCGTAACTGAAACACACAGTCTCAAGCTACAGGCGCTATTCTATTTGTGTTTGTGGCAGATGGAAGACCGACATTACTAATGGTTGATGACAACAAAGCTTTTCCCCCGTCTGCTTTTGTGCTGGAAACAATGGCTTGGATCCTGAAATCTCATGAAAGGAAGTCCTTTCATGGGACACTCCACACGGACATTTTTTCCAATTTCCCATTTCACCTGCAGACCCTAGGAAATCAGCTCTGGGGAGTTAGGGTTTCCTCTAGAACACTGGGGGGTAGCTGGGAACCCACTCCCCCACCAGGAGAACCCCACATTTTATTAAAAACCTCCCACAAATGAAAGGAAACCTTCCATTCACAGAAAGGCAACTAAGAATTCAAGTCTCTGTATATGTATTGTGACAGTCGAAACCGACTTACATGGTATTTATTCCATGACCATGTCTGATATGGCAGTATTTTATTTATGAAATGCTCTCCCATGCTCATCAGTTATAACTAAAGCAGTGCTTATTAACCAAAAATCAAGTAAATGTAATTGGTGCTATACCATCACTAATTATTGCATGCAGTAGGGAACTGCTCTTTCTAGCTCTATAAAGGATGTCCCAAGCTTTAAACTGCATTCACTGCCCGTTTCGCATTTTGCTGTAAAGGCAAAGGAGACGCAAAGTGGGAAGAAACAGTCCACATAAGCAGACTGTAGGGGCAGAGTTATCTGCACACAGAGTTTGTATACCGATAGTTGCATACAGAGTTTGGATGCTGTGAGAAACAATCCAGGGACTGAGTGTTGCTGACCACAGCTGGAGAAAGCAGGCAGTGAGATTGAATGCATGTTCAACTCATTTTCTCAACAACCCATGGTTTGTTAACTGTGTGTACAGAACCCTCTTGAAGTAGATGAGTAGAGAGTCAGAGATAAGAAAGTACGGAGTGCAGCTGCCAGTAAGAGTTCCTTCATTGTCTTTCAAAAGGAATAGAATAGGGGCTCAGGAACAGCAAATTAGTCTGTATTCTGAAACATCTATTTACAAAGCTGAGTTTATGAAACCCAGCATTAAATAACAGGGAAATTCTGTCAAAATTCTACAACTAAGGAAGTGATTATTTAAGTTAAAATAGCAACCCAGATAATTGTTCGAGTGAAGCTACTGCAGTGCTTACTTTGTTAAAGTTTTGAGAATTATGAAAAAAGACAGATTTCCAATAGTCCTTCCTCCCTCTCTCCCTCACGGATAAAGCACTCACTAACATTACAGCTTGCTGAAAAGTTTCCTCATCACTGCATTTTTCAGTAAAGAGAGAGAGAGAGAGAGAGAGAGAGAGAGAGAGAGAGAGAGAGAGAGAGAGAGAGATGTTGTCAGATATGACAACTTCTGTGTCCCCTGATGATGCCTTGCTAAGCATTTGGTTATAAGCCATAAAGCAGGAATAATTTCAGCCTGTCAGGAGTCTAGCTAATGCCCAGTTTCCCCCTAGAGAGAATTCCTGTCAAACGTAATGAGAACTCTGAAGGCCCTCTCTACAACATAATGAGCACTTAGGCCAGGCTGGTGATCAGCCAGCAAAAAGCATCAGTTTGAGCCTGGCTACACCCTAGGGGCTACACTTCACCAGTTTTAATAAGAATTATGATTACTCTCTACCAAATGCCTAAGAACATACTGTCCATGCTTAAAATCAGGAAGCTTTCCCTCCCCTTTTTATTTTTTTAAGTCTAGATGATCTAGACAGAATTAGGAAATAAAACTTCTCATTTTCAGAACATATTGCTCAGGAGGAGAGAGGATATACTTAAGTTTATGCAAATAGAAGCAATGTGACTATACTGTCAAGGTTTATCTACTGTTGTATACAACATAGCAGACTCCTACTAGGAAGTTCATGCTGCACAGTCAATGCCACAACCACACTACCTATAATATATACTAAAATAGAATAACTAACCAGTGTAATAAACACACACATTATGGTTAAAACAGAGATCTCATTTCCAGGGCCCTTAAAATGTTGTGGGTTAAATCTTTAAAGACAAACCCAGTTTTCTATTCCTTGCTTCAGACTACATATTTTCTCCAGCTATGCAGAACAGTTTTTAATGTCACTCCAACTATTAGACAAAAATATGACCAATTAAGGCCAGCAAACCCAGGACCTAAAGCTGCTGCATTTAGACCTGTTTATTTTTTTAATGCAAACAAATAGTTTATACATTGTGTTCTTCTAATAAGAACTTTAGTATTTCTGTCAATGTAACACTAATAATTTCAGGAAAGAAAACAGGAGAGGAAAAAATAAGAAACACTGGAAGTTGACACATTTCTATGACTTTGAATGTAAACAGGCACTGCCAAATTCACTGTCTACAGCTCAAGCACATCTACCTTGGCCCCATCTCATGATAACTTTGAATTATCAAATATAAACTTAATTCTGATTAATTCTTCAATAAAAGTAAAATAAAAATAAAGAGTTCAGATTTACAAAAGCAGAAATCTGGTGTTGAACACACTTGCTTAATGGAAGCCTTTGAATATACTGAAGATGTGAAGCCTGAACTAATCAATTTCTTCGCCGTGCCCTAGCCGGTCAGCCATGCTCTTTAATTTAATGAAACAAGAGTTTTAGATGAAATAGCACATATACATCAAGAAAGAATTGTATTGTTGCACTTTGAAATGTGTCCAACTGTGCAACTTCATCTAATGATAATTTTTTTAAGAGGCCATCGATTTCTGAAAGACTTATTGTACCAGCATCTTGATGAAAAAGTGGACGTCAGCATATCTACAGAATACTTACACCCTGCCATTAATGCTTTCTTTGGCAGACAATAACTACTCAATTGAAGGTCCTTTGGGCTGAGCAATCATTTAGCTTTTCTTCTCTTATGAGGTCCTTAGTGCCTTGTTCCAGTTCAATACTCTTTTTATTCACCATTATAGTAGCCATAAGTGTGAATTTTATGGGAACTTGCAAACTCAGTCCTAAGGAGAGCTTTCCAAGTCACTAATCTTTTCATGCTTTTAAATTGCTAGGATCTGAGGAACCATCAACATATGCTGTATGGACATCAAAGACTGGTTAGGCAAAGCCAAGGTTGTGCCAACATGGAATTTCCTTCTAGAAATCCATTTCCTTGAAAGCATTTAACTTTAAGTGCCTTTGAAGCACTGTTGAAGAACGGGACACACAACAGCAATGATAATTGTTTCTTATTTCGCCCAGGACTTATATAGAGAACAAGACGTTTAAGAGAAAAGTTGTGAATTTTCCCTACCCCATTCCCCACCCTTGCCCTCACAGTGTATCTGTTGTGAACAGTTTTAGATAAGTTGTGAGTATCTTGCATTTGAAAAATAGAAATTTTGTTATTGTATGAATTTTGTATCAACTTCTTACCTGTTTGTGCATTTCAATATTTAACCCATACGACATTTCATAGTACTGCAAATAGAAGAGAAAGGTATGTTAGAAACAAGAGCAAACTAGCAATGTTGTCATGCATACAGGGCAGTGGGTGTCTGGTCTGTTCTTCCAAAGGGCAGAATTAAACCAATGGGTGAATATTTGAGGGAAACACATTTTAGCTAAACATTAGGAGAATCCTCTTAACAGCTGTTCAACAGTGGAACAGACTGGTTTGGAAGATGGTGGACTCTCTTCAATGGGAAGTATTCAAGCAGAGGCTGGACAGTCCTCTGCCAGGGACGCTGTAATTATAGCCTTCTTTGAGCAGAGGGTTGGACTAGATGATTTCCAAAATCTCTCCAATTTTATGCTTTAAAAAAAAGGCAGCCAAAGTTGTATTTACCATCACGTAGTGCCTTTGCATTTCTGTCTTTTCACTTGCCAGCTTCTCACATTCCAATTTAAGGCTAGGTAGAAGGGGGAAAAAAACAACAGGTATTCTTAGGTGTGTTAGTTCAAGCATTTACTTCTATTTGCATTTTGAAAAGAAACTAGTTTGGGAAAGTGTCACAGGATATTACAGTGTAAATATAGAGAAGCTTTAGCATAGTGCTTTAATATAGAAGACCATGCTCAAATATGCAGAGTACATAATATATATTCAGATCAAAGTACACACACATACCTATTCAGATGGTATATAGAAACCATGCATATAATGGGAAATCACGGTTGTTAGGGATGGAAGTAAAGACCAATTCCAGCTTTCTTGACAGTATAAAATACAGGAAAGTAGCCCCTCCACCACAAAGATAAAACACTAGAGTTAAGAATAATTGCAACTGTACTCTTCTTTACATGTTCTTTCTAAGCAATTACTTTAAAATAGCAAGGAAGCTCTTAAATTATATACTATTTCAGGACAGGAAGTACATTTCTACCTACTATCAGATTATAAAGTTGCTTTTAAAAAACACACACTGACCAAGGAACAAACTTATTTGAACTTGTACCATAGAGTAGTACCCAATGATAGTAATTACTTTTCCTTACCAAAGTTAACCTCATTAAAAAAGCAAAAGCAAATATAATTTTTGCCCCATAATATGGACTATGGTGCAATTGTAGTGATGCCTCTGAAATATAAATCAAATATATGCTTGAGTAACTCACAGTGGCTTAAATTTATGCTAGAAATCTATGCTTTTTAGTTGAAAGTAAAGCTGAAAACATTTACAATTTTATGCACACTGACTTAGGAGTGAGTCCCCTTGAATACAGTGAGACTCACTGCTAAGTAAATATGTACATCTGAAGTCTTGTATGCATGACCCACTGAACACAGTAAGATTTACTTGGAAGTAAGCATGCACTTCCGATCAAGCTGCTTCAAACTCATTTGTGCTGAATTACAATCTACTCCCAAGAACGCCTACAATTGTGATTACAACTAAAGTGTATTAGCTCAGAATAGAATCCTGAAGGCCATCAAAACCAATCCTACTTGTGTTTTGCTGCTAGGATTGAAGGGTATTTATAGCTGAACATTGTAATACCTGACCACACCATCTTAAAACTTTGTTGTTGGAATGCTACTCCTTTGAATGGGCTTGGCATTTTGAGTTAAACTATAAAACTATAAAAAACTTGATTTTGATTGTGTGTGTTTTGCTGTAAAATAAGATAACACACTAACAGTTGGACCCTAAAATAGGTTTACTTTGAAGTGTGCAACTAATTTTTAGGGTGTGCTCAGTTATCAATCTACTCCCCACTTTTTATGTATGCAAATACTGCATTTTCCCAATTAGTTACAGTTCTGTGCATATTTACTGGGAGCAGGTTTCATCTCACTGAATTTAATGGGCATTACTTCTGAGTTAACATGCACAGAATCAAATGGTTTGTGGGCAAGCTAAGCATTCAGAAACCATTTTGTCAGGAGCCAGAAAAATGCATCCTTTACTTGGCGTGATGGCAAGTTTCCAGTATCCTAAAACCTCTTTTTCAGAGCAAACATTTAAAAGTTTTCCCCAATCATTTCATAGTGGAATGCTGGAATACGAGGACAGGAACACCAAATGCCTGACCAAATGTCAACTCAAACGCTTTCAAAAGTGTCCAGAGCAAATATTGACAGTTCCTGCAAAGTTCTGAAAGCACATTCTGGGGAAAGAGGAGGAAAAAAGAGAAAGGAGTTTACCTGAACTGTGGCAACTCACACAAATAAAACAATGGTCGGGGCTCCCCCACCCCTTCAGTGAGTGACAGGCCTTAAACTGACTCCACACGCCACCACCTGGGCACAAATACTAAGTACATTTTGCAAAAAGCACCACACACCCCATGGAACAAGCATGCTTCAGAGTGACCTGAAATCCCAAACAGAGAAGAGACTTCCTGACACAGCACAGAAAGCATCCATCCATAAACCGACCTGGCTACACCCACCTGTGATACTGAGCTTGGAGAAACTGGAACTCCTCTTTGATTCGGTCTAGAGACTCCGGGATGGTGAACTTAAAGGGTTGTCCTGCAGCCTGGTGCGGTGTCTGGAGTTGGGTGAAGAGAAAGCAAAGCAAGTGGAGCGGTCAGGAAACTGCTCAGATCAGAGAAGTCCTCTCCGTGCGTCCTCATCTCTTTGGCCAACTCACCAAGAGGAGCACCCAGGCGCTGAGGGCACAGGACTGCCGCCCGGCCTGGCCAAGGGCACGTGGGCACACGGGAAGGCAGCACCGGCACGAAACCTCCTCCTGGAGTCCCGCACGGACTCCCACCAGCCGCCACATGCCTGGTCGCCTCTTCTCGCGCGCGCTTTCTTTTAAAGCCCCTTCCGAACAGCGAGCGGGGAGTGCTCAGGCCGGGGACGAGGCTCGCTTCCGAGCGCGTCAACTGCACCCCCAGGCCTGGGGGAGGGGCAGCATCCCTCCCCCCGCCCTGGGTTTATTTTACCCCCGGGCTAGAAAGCGGAGAGGAACAACGGCGGCCAACCCCTCCCCGCCATTATAGGCTGGTAGACAAACAAGCCCAAGTGTAAACAAAGGAGTAGACTCTGCCCAACGGGAGGTGGGCCAAGGGAAGCGAAAGGAAGCTTTTCAAGCGTTCCCAGCGAGGGGAGCCGCGAATGCAAGAAGTTTCCCAGGCCTTGGCGGGGGGCAGAGGGCGCCTACACCCAATTTCAAAGGATCTTTCTCGGCAGCCAGGAGTTCGCACAAGGCCGCAGAAGCAGCCGGTCCGCCGCCTCCTACCAAACCAGATCGCGCACCGTCTGCCCGTGCAAAAGCGGGCTTCTCGGCCCGCAGGTGGCGGGGGGGGGGGGGCGACCAAGGATCGGGACCAAGGAAGGAGAGCGCCACTTACGGGATGCCGACTCTGAGGAAACATGGCTGTGGCTGCTCGGCTCCTTCGCAGCTCAATTCTCGACCCGAACCCTGAATCTGGCAGAGCCCGAGCAAACAAAACACGAGGCAGGCGGCCGGCAAGGGAGGCGCGAGGGGCACGCTATTTCGCCTCTCGGCTCAGCCGCAGGATCATCCTCCAGCCCGCGCCGCCTTCCTGCAGCCCGAGCTCAGCCGCTTCCTTTGTTGTTAGCTTTCCGGGGGGGGGGGGGGACGCTGGCCAGGCAAGAGGGGCTCACGAGATGTCCGGGTTGGGATGGATCCTTCTTTGCCGATGTCAGCGCTGCTGCTCCTTTGGCTTTTTTTTTTCTTTCCGCCTTTTTTGTTTTTGCAGTTAAAAAAAGAATCTCCCCTTCCCCGGTCGGGATAGAACTTGCAAGATGCACTTGTAACACCACAGAGCCCGAGCAGAGGCGGAGGTTCTTTTTAAGAACTCGATCCGAGGGGGAAATCCAACTAAGTCAAGTGCCCGGTCCGACTGAGGGTTTCAATTGCCGCCGTGAAGGAGTCCCAGTACAAAAGGCCGCGCTCTTGCCGGCGCCGGGAGAAAGATTCAAGGCCAGGTCACGCACGGGACACGGGGAAGGAATCGGGGGAATGGGGCGGAGCAGGGGGCAGTTGAACCGTGCGGGCAAAGCAGCCCGACTTCGGCAAGAGGGAAATCCACCCTCTCCTCGCTGGGAGAACTGCGAAGGAAAAGCCGCCGCCGCCGCCGCCAGCCCACCCAAACCCACGCAGCACCGCAGACGGGGCAAAAATCAAGGGACGACTCTCTCTTGCAGAACGGCCCGCGCTGCCTCCACAGGCCCACCGCGCATCGGACAGGACAAGGTGATCGCAACACTCAGAGCCCCGATGGGAGAACGCGCCCTCGGAACGGCAGCATTGCAGGCCGTCTACTCGCGGCCTCTTCTCTCCCCTCCGCCGTCTGTCTTTCTGTCTGTCTTGCTCAATCCCGGGCCAAAGTTCTTTCCAGGATCCCTCGAGGACACATCCAGGCGGCGGCTGGGGAGGCGGCGATCTCCTCTCCGGCCCCCTCCCCAAATAATCACCAGGGTCTTTCTTCCATGGAGACCCGACCAGCGTGTTATAAGGAAACTCCACGGGACACGCACGCACACACGCACACGCACACACCCAAGCGCGGCGGCGGCGGGATCTCAATAAACGGGACACAATGTATCCGCCCGCGCTGGTTACATTAACACGCGGTTTCACACTCCTCGAGCTAACCAGCCTCTTAGCCACTCCCCGAGACTTGGGGAAGAGGGGCATCCGACCAATCACCTGCGTAGGGACCAACGTGGGGCCGTGACATCTCACCAATGGGAGACGATCCTGGTAGACTTCCCCTCCCCTTTTCATTCCCTCACCCCGCCTTTGCTAGGCAGCCTTCCTCGCTGAGCTGCAGGACCCCTCCGAGCGAGCCAATGGGAGGCGGCGGAACACTCAGACAGGCAGGGAGAATGGGAAGGTCGGGGAGAAGGAGAGTGGAGAGGCTGAGCTGTCAATCAAAGTAACGTGGGGTTGAGAGCGAGCGAGCGAGAGAGAGAGAGGACTGTACTAGGCTTTCTCTTTCCCTCCCTCCCTCCCTCCCTCCCTTATTATTATTATTCCCTTACCTTGCCCCGCTCTCTCCAGAAATCTGTGAAAATAACATAGGGAGATAAATAATGCATCCCCGGTACAGGACAGGCAGCAGCGAAAGTCAGATGGATGCTGCCCTGTTTAAGCTAATGGAGGAACGAGGACCCGTGATGTTGCCTTGGAGGATGGTGTGTTCATAGCGATGTGTATCAAAGTTTCCTCAGAACAACTCCTCTCCAGGGCTTCAGAAAATGTAGCCTCGGCTCACAACAGTTTTCTCTTTAATTTGTCAGAAGGACGAGCGTGTGAACTGAAGTGCTAATGTGACCATAAAGAGCAATGAGCCACTTTTTGTAGCCTTCCTTACTCTTCGAGATATGTCGCTGCCGCCGAGGAGACCCTTGCCCCGGTTTCTTCGCCGGGCCGCCTGCTTTTTCAGACTTCTCTATTAGGCAATTAGAGAATAAATCTCCATTCCGCGTCAGCTCCGTGGTGCAGCACAGGGATGCCCCACTTTGAGAATCCCACAGGCAGGCAGATCCCAAGCCTTATTTGCAGAGCAAAATTAAATAATGAATAAATAAATCTGTTCAAGGAGACCCTTTCTGGTAGGGTAAGTTCGAAAAACTCCACTTGGTTTAATATATCAGAAAGTTAAAAAAAAAAAAGAGCTGTAAGGGATTAGAGATGGCCCTTTTCACATGATTTCTGTCCACAGCGTTCTAGAGAACTATGACAGAATGCCTTTCTTTTCAGCAAGCCTGCTCAGTGTGCATATTTTAAAATGCAACTGGATGGCTCCATTCTTCAGTCCAAGAACTGTGCAAGGCACCATGCTCAGATTGAAGTTGATTTGACCCTGTTGATGTGCCATTTATGGAAACTGCCCTTAGCAATGAATTGCACTTAACTTTAGATTTTTAAAAAAGTTGTCTTTCGTAGGAAGAAAACTTATTTCTTACATTTATAGCTCGCCTTTTTTTTTCTCCCAGCAAGGAAACCAAGTCACACTGCATTGCACTGAGTTAGATTCTGCTGACAGTGAGCGAGTGACCAGTCAAATCACCCTGTGAGCTTCATGCCTGAATGGAAACTAGAACTCGGGCCACCAGAATACCAGTCCAGCATTTGAGACACTGCACTGGCTCTCAATGGGAACTGCTGACGAGATGTGTTACCTAGAACATCCATTAACATAAGTGGTAAAATTCACATCATCCCACTATGAAGTTATTCCACTGAATACCAGTGCAATAAAATCTATACAATTCCAGAAGCAAGCCCTGCTATGCATGGTGAGATTTATTCCCTGATAGGTGAGTATAGGATTGCAGACTATCAAGTTGACTATGATTCATTGTTATCTGTATGTAACATTTATTTAGTGCACAAAAAAAGACACTTTTCTTCCCTAGAGGACTTACAACCTAATAATATCTTTCTTACTGATTTTGTGACTGTTGCAATGTCCAATAGTTATATTTTTTAAAACTCGCTCTTCACCAAAGCAGTATTTTTCACACTTTCATTTAGCCCACAATTGATAAGTAGGAGAACTTGTTAAACAGGTATTGTGTGGTGTGGTTTAATGCAACATGAGCGATGGTGGCAAGGTGACACTGTACTTGACACAGGAGAGGAGAGCAGAATCACTCACTCGTGGGCCTAATCTAGCTCACCAAACAACAGGAAGATGTGGGTGCTGAGGGGACGGGCTGCTCCTCCCAGCACTGGCAGGACAGCTTTGCATGGCAGACAGCAGGTGCGAGGCCTGAACAAAGCCAGGGGCTTCACCAATGCCTGGAAGGGCAGCAGCTCCTCCAGGTGTCAGTGAAGAAGTGTAATGCGGCAAAGGGCATCCACAGGCATTCCAAGGACGGCACAGAAACAGGAACTTGGCCGGCATCTGGAGCTCCTTCTGGTGTGCACCAAATCTTCTTCCCCATAATGGGAATGGCATGAAATTTGGTGCCTCTTCCAGCAAGGAGAGAAATAAAAATGCATGGGGTGAAGGGAGGTTGCACTAAGTCATGCTGTTCTGGAATGCTTTATCATGGAAAACTCACCTGGCAAACAACTATGAGATGCCAGGTAATTTTTTCTGTTCTGTCCAGTATTGTCAGAATTTTAGTAATGAAGACCTTCTATGTTAGTTCCTGCAATGTGGTTTTAACTTATGAACCTCACTGGGATTTTAATTTTGTTTCCGTATTACATTTTATGCTGCATCAGGATTTCTATTTTTTATGTTGTGATTTTATTTTATCTTATTTTATTGTTAATAACTTAAAATTATATTGTACATTGCCTAGAGAAATCTGCCTTAGGAGCCCTTTAATACTTTGAAATCAGTTTTACAAAGGCTTGCAGTATAAGTGTCAACTGAGCAGGCCAGTTGTACATTAAGGTTCCTCCATATTTGGCATAGTAGAACTTGCTTCTGGGATTGCATAGACAGACTGTCTGCAGAGACAGACTTAAAAGAGGTCCATCCACTGGGGCACATCTAGCTAGATCTTCTAAGCAAGTAGCACTGTAAAATGAACTGCACAAAGGTCCTGACTAGGTTATTTACCTAAGCACATTATTAGTTCCTCAGACAGGTTACATGTGATTTCTGAGTACAACTGAGGGCCCAAAACTCTGGGCAGTATGAATTCTAGCTTTTCCAGAGTCTGGCACAAGTTCACTGTTAGCAACTTGTTGTTATTATGCCAGCCAAGTCTTCTACCCTTTGTTGAGGTATGTGGTCCATTTTTCCTTCTGGTGACAGATGCGTGTGCTTCTTGAACATGTTGTGGAGGGCTCTGATGATTAGAGGGAGGACTGGGGATGGCTTTGGGTGACACAGAGGCTGAGACCCAGAGGGAGGCAAAAGGCCCTGGTGAGCCTCTGAAACATGAGGTGCAGTAGCTGAAACCCCTGCCTGCATATTTTACAATAGATGTATTTACTGTGCCACACAAGTGATACAAAGCTGAGTTAATTCATTTTTAAACCTGCTACGGCTTAGATCAGTGATTTTCAAGTTGCATTGTGGGTTCCTAAGAAGCTTATCTTGGGTTTCAGAGTGACAAGCTTCTTTGAAAGACAGCTTGCCATCAACCACTACTGCGCTTCCTCTGCAGGGTGCAGCTGCAGAGGAATGTTGGGTTTCTTTCAGGGTGCGTGCACTTTCGGTTCACACAGGGAACTGATGAGATCAACAGACCTTGCCAGCACTTGCTGCCAAGACCTGCTGGGCATTGTAGGCCAACAACATCTGGAGATACATATATCCCCCATCCCAGGACCATGTCATGTTCCATAACGTGCTACCGGCAGAAGACAAGTCAACGTGGAAGGTCTGAAAACCACAGCCCCAATAGTGAAGAGTGTTCTACTGACCTGCAGAGTGTTCCATCAATTATGGGAACTTAATAAATACTCAGCTGCAAGCCAGGCTAGTCCCCAGTGTAACAGATAGCTCATACATATCATTATCTTGAGATTCCTGATCATATACAATGGGCTCATTCACCTAGGATCACTTCTAAGGAAACATGTATAGGCTTCTGCTCTAGTGTGGGTATGTATGATGTAGGTATGAATTAAGAACCAGCATTCATGAAAAGAAGGGATGGAGAACCCCCAGCCCTCACACGTTACCCAGCCCCCCATGTAGCCCGAGAAACATCGGAAATGGTGGGGCACTGCTGAGCTTTGGAGTCAGGGAGCCATGCTGAAACGAGTTGGAGACCTCTTGATACCCTTCCCAATGGGGGCTGTGAGCTGAGTGTCTGGGGTCAGACTGCATGGACCTCCAGCCCAGTTACCTGTATGAGCTATAGCAGTGAGTTCAGGGTCCTTATAGCATTCCTGCCCCAAGAAAACCCTGGTTTCCTCCATGTCTGTAATTAAGTAACAGTTATTTAATACTAACACCAGTGGCTGCTTCTTCCCTGTTCAATGCAACAGGAAAACATGTTTCTACCAGTTCATTCAGAATAAATAATTCCATTTTAGGGATTAATATTCAAGTTTTCTAAAAGCCCATTTTCCCCATTATGTGCTGCATTAACTGTATTCATAGTTAAAGAAAACAACATTTGAGACAAAAGGCAGTTTTATTGTTTCTCTTGAATGTCCTAATCTACATTCATTTATTTACATCTGTCTAAAAGCACTTGGTCCTTGATAAACATGATAGCAGTGATTAGTCTGGTCAGTTGTTTTACATTCCTACAGAATGATGGTTTAGACTGAAGTTAAAAGTTGCTACTTTCTTTATAAAAACATAAATAACACCTTATGATTTAGCAAGGTTTTAACTTGTTTGGGCTGCTTTTGTGGTGCCTGAAGGTACGCTAATGAAGAACATAATCTGAAACGTCACGGGGTTTAAGGTCATAACTTCCTCTTGATTCTCCTGCTATGATAATTATAGTGCACAACATTTTCATAGGTTATTTCAAAAAGCACAGACACACCAGCCTCTTCAGTCTTATGTGTGCAAAAAATGCAACAGCTATGGGGAGACAGCACCCAAGACCAAAGGGCCAGAAACCCTTCATATTATTTATACTTTCTCCTTTAATGTCCATGTTTTCCACCCTAAGAAAATTAATGCAGTTATCTAATTTGCAGAGAGAATGACTAATACATTAATTGCACACTAACATTCATATTGAGTATTAAAAGTATGTTGGAAACAAACAGATAGTTAAAATGTAGGATCAAATAGCTTTCCTAAATGGCATCAGTAATAGAAGCAAGAAGGCTGATTTACCACCAGTTTGCTGACTCCAACATGTAAAAAGTGGGGATAGGTTTGATTCTCCTTTTTGCCCCCTTGGGGTAGGGCTTTATTATTCCTCTGCCCACTGTCTGCCCTGTGACAATGACAAGCTGGTGCAGATGAAGAGCCTGGAGCAAGCCTCCTTCAGGGAAGCAGCACAGCTGTGGACCCAGTGGACACTTGTCTGTGTAACATCTGCATATGCTAATTTATATGTATGGAAGCAAACTTAGAAACCAGGGGTGCAATTTAAATAGAAGTGCACTATAGTTTGTTTATAAGAACTGAGCAGAGCTGTTGAAGATAGGACATTCGGAGCACATTCATTCATAGGGTTGTCGTAAGTTAGAGATTTATTTATTTATTTTTCGGTTTATATCCTGCCTTTTTCCTACAAAGGGCTCAAGGCAGCTTACATCATCTCTCCTCCTCCATCTTATCCCCACAACAACCCTGTGAGGTAGGTTGGGCTGAGAGTCTGTAACTGGCCCAAAGTCACCCAGTTGGCTCCATGGCTGAGTGGGGACTAGAACCCAGATCGTCTGAGGCCCAGTCCCATGCTCTTAACCACTGATGGTTATTATATGCCATGAAGAGATGGCTTGATGGCATGTAATAACAGGACACTACATCTCTGCATGGTATGGAAAATGGTGACCAGGAGACTTGTGCGCCTTATGTGCCATTGAGGGACAGTTGATGGATGACTTCGCAGTCCAGGTGCCCTCATGTGTACATAAGCCCCTTCCCCCATCTGAGAAGATATGGAGGCCATGGAAGTGGTAGAGCAAGAGAAGCGATATGGGGCTGGAGGCATGGCTAAATGCACAGATCCAGGGTACCGTTTGCTATGGATACCCTAAGCATGGGAGTAATGCTTGTGTAAGGCTTAAGTTAGTACTAGATCAGAGATGGGGAAGACGATGGCATTGTGCAGCGGTCCTCAAACTTTTTCAATAGGGGGCGAGTTGAAAGGCTACGGTGACCGTCACAGGCCGGTGAAGTGGGGGTGCCTGGGGGCACGGGCCGGTGAGGTGCCGTTGGACGCACGTAAGGCGGCATCAGGTGCGTGCGGCGGTGGCTCACTCGCTCGGAGATCTCCCAATGAGTCCAAACCCATCTCCGAGTGAGCAAGCCACCACCTCCCCGCCCGCACTGCAAGGCAGCAGCGAGTGCATGCATATGGGAGACAGGCTGCGGCGGTGGCTCGCTTGCTCGGAGACCATCTCTGGAGCCACTGCCTCCCTGCCCGTGCAGCAAGCGTGTGTGTGGGTGGCGAGCAACAGCGCGGGCTGGATGGATGGCCATGGCGAGCTGGATCTGTTGCGGGTCATAGTTTGAGGACCCATGGCATTGTGCACCAGCTTTTATTTTTAGCCCTTGAGCTTAGAAGTGTTTCTACGTGTTTCATAAAGTAGCTTGGAGGGGTCACCAGATTTCTGGAGCTCTTAAAGGCAGTGAAGTGAGTCACCAGTGTAAGCACTGAAGAGGTTAAACACTGTGGGTTTCTTCCAACTGGGCTTGTATGGGAGATCTATTCTGCTGTATTATGGTACTTAGAGTGCACGTTATTTGGATTTTCTGTCTACTGTTAATTGCATGTACATCCCATCTTTCTTTTGGGGAGCTCAAAGCAACATACCTGGCTCCCCACCCACCATTTTGTCCTCACGACAGCCCAGTAAGGTAGATTACACTAAGAGAGTGTGGCTGTCCCAAGGGCAGCCTGGTGTAAGCCTATGCATGTTTTCATAGAAAAACCTCCACCAGTCCTACTATGCTAGCTGAGACATGCTGGAACTGTAGGAACTTTTCTGTCTAAACATTCATAGATGAATGATTTGAGTATGGATTTAAACTCGCCTACATCCTGGTTTTATGCTCTAATCACTATAACACACTAGCTCACGACTTGGGCTGACTTCACTCTTAGGAGAATGTGATTTTTATTTTTATTTTTTTACTAGAGCATTTGCTCTACCTTCCTTCCTGTCTATTTTTCATTCCTTCTGTTCACTTCATGTTGTTCTGTACCATAAACAAAGACTCTTCCTGTTTCTAGGATGATTTCATCTAATCCAAATGGTATACGGAGGTGAAGCACTGCATGTGCGACCTCCTTCAGCCTGAGCACCAAATTCCATTTTGGAGGCGCTCTCCAGGGCCATGCTCCAGCACTGCAGCCAAAATACCAAACTTCCAGGGTCTTTACTACCAGTAACTAAGCCTTAGGAGAAGCATTTCAGCCTTTTAGGACGGGGGAAAACCTATTTAAAAGCCAGGAAAGCACTAAAGCACCAGTTGCCTGGGGAAAAGGGATGGGGCCATCAAGAGAAGCTCAGAGGACCAGACTGGGGTTCCCCCAGGACTGCCCGAGACCTGTGTCTCTGCACCACTGGAAGTGGCACAGGCCAAGGGAGTGCCTGTTTTGGAAAACCACACGCTACTTGGCACTAATTCCCAAAGAGAGATTTCCCGCCCCCCCCCCCCCATTTTAGCAGTGCTATGTGAAGTCAGCCATTGGGGAAGTTGCCATCCAAATGCGGCAATGGCATTTTGATCTCAAAAGAAAGGAAAAAGAGATTCTCAAGTGGAAGGGGGTAGGGGAAAAGAACAGTAGCACAGATCACTAGCACTTAAAACGTAAATAAGATCTGCTCCAAAGAATCTCTTCTGGTTTCACACAGTATGGTAAAATTAGAGATTGCAGGAAACCAGCAGAATTAAATTGGGAACACTTGAAGAAAAATGACCAGGTTTTATGAAAATGACACATTGACTGGCCAGTGTGCCTTTTTTTTTAAGACCAACAATTTCTTTGTTGAGGCATAGATCAAAAGGACCTGCATATGTTTTCATTTTGTTCTAAGCCAAACTGGAAAATTACATCCAGATGTTTAATAGGCATTCTGTTAGTTTTTCTTCTCTT
Organism: Varanus komodoensis; assembly: GCF_004798865.1. Lineage (NCBI taxonomy): Eukaryota > Metazoa > Chordata > Lepidosauria > Squamata > Varanidae > Varanus > Varanus komodoensis. The sequence goes on along the minus strand of NW_025336087.1, from coordinate 44,858,301 downwards.
TTTTTTTCGCTTCGTTCCCTTTCTTTCTTGTTGCATTGATTAGATATGTTGGTGCTGTTTATGTACAAGTGTAGCCAGATCATTAGCTAATGCAAAAATTTTTGTAGTGAGTTGCTAATTGCATCTTTTGGAAGCCCTCCATGCTAGTGAACAATTTGTACAGTGGGCAGATGAAGAAGAATCCAGTATTTGAGAAGTTGCTTTCCTATCTGCGCCTGAAGGGAAAATGTCTTTCTCTTTTTCCCAGTCTTCCTTTGCCTGCAGGGAATTGTGCTTGTTCCCAATAGGTTGGAGAACAAATAAATTAGGAATAGAGCACACATATGCGCATGTGCATACATACACAATTCTGTGATAATAGTAAAAAGCTAACATGTGCTGTATGCATGACAAGGAAAATGTGGTAAACTTTGAACCATAATATTATCACATTCACATAATTTTTGGAGCATACTTTAGAGACAGATGGAGAAGTCATTTATGATAAATTAGTGTACTTGAATTCATTACTGTAGTGCTTATAATTAAAGCAACTCTTTTAAAAGTTCAATACCATTGCAGGGTACTTAGAAACACACGCACACAAAGAAGACACTTATTGGAAGCGTTTTGGAAGAGACTTCATACATGAAAGGGATACAAAAGATAAGAAGGTGAATAGTATCTTAGAGAGAGACTCTAGGAAGAAATTTGCTTTCCTGCTTTAAATGCATTTTAGGCTATGTAATACCAGAGGGTATAAATGTTTTAAAACAGAAACTAAATAAATGTAGCCTGGCAAAGGTGTCAGCGATATTACCCATTACAATGTTGTCAAAGAAATTGTTTTAGACTCTGTGGCTCCAACATGATAACCTTTTAGGTGCAGAATCACCTTTCTAAGATTTTTGACTTTGTGAATGACCTGTGTAATAAATACCACCTGCCAATTCATCACTTTCTCTTGCCAATGTCTGTAAGAGAGTTAAATGACAGTATAGAAAGCCTGCCACATTTACCACCCCTCCCTCTTTGGTTTATGTGTTTAACATCCAGCTTGAAGAAGCACCCTGGGGAATGTGAAAGCTTGCTCACTATTTTGTCACATTTTAATTAGTCCTAATAAAAACAGTATTTACTACTGTTTCATAAAGTATTAATATGGATACTTTGATTCCCCACCTTTAATAGACCAGCAGTGCTACTTGTGATGTTTATATGTCTATTAAACATGGATATCAGTGGACCTATATACATACATCCAGATGCAGGGTTACCAAAAACAAAGCAAAGCAAAGCAAAGCAAAACCAGAGCATTACTTTAATAATAATATGTATGCACAGATATGGCTTGTTCTCACAATGTGACAGCAAATATGTTTAGTTTGAAAGCAAAGAGAAGTAAACAAAATAAGCTTCCAATGAGCTCCTAGATTACTCTAGCCACTAAAAATTGGATCGCTTCATGTTCAGACTCAGAGTGTGAACATGTTTGGCAGATTAGAACCATGCATTTATTTATCTGATGGATCATTTTCTTCTTTTGTTTAGAAATTGTTTAGATGTAAAACAGTACATAAATGTTGACAGTACATAGATAACATAGAAAATGCTAAGTTTTTTTTATAAAAATAAAATAAATCTGCTTTGTTTTCCACCCAGATTGGGGCATAACTGAAAGTATAATTTATTTATTACATTTAAATCCTGCCTTTTCCTTTGCAACAACACAAAGTGGTGTATGTGATCCCTCCTCTTCCCACTTTCTCCTCACAATAATCCTGTGAGAAAGGTCAGGCTGCGAGTCAGTGACTGACCCAAAGCCACCCAGTGAGTTAATTGCCAAGTGGGTGCTAGAGCCGAGATCTCCTAAGTCCAAGCACTCGAACTTCTAGACGACATGGTATTAGAAATACCTAACAAAAGGCAGTGCTCAAAAAGGTTCTACTCCTATATTGTGCTGGCAGAAAGTGTTCTATTGTCAGCCAGGACATGTCCCAAAGTGGCTGACGAACAGAAGTCTGAACAAAGCTGTTCTCAGAAGTCCATAATTAACAGGGAGTCACACAGGGGAAATAAACCCAAGTTATCTCTGTAGTGGAGAAAATGTCTGTGTGAATGTACCTTAGAGTCCTGGCTCTGAAACAGGAACCTCTTTCTTCCCACCCATCCTAAATCATCTGTTCTATTGTGATGCAGTGCTTAGCCTGAAACACAAGAACAATCCAGGTGTTCATAGACAACTGTTTATATACTCACATTATCAGACAGGACTTGCCTGCCCCTCCATCTCTGCATTCAATGGAAACTATGAAGAGAACCACAGGTGCGATGATCAAAGACGACCAGCATCCTCTGTTGTATTCTCCTTCTGGATGGTTGTACAGACTGGGCTTAGAAGGGACTGCAAGCAAAGACTCAGAGGTGATAGTGGAGAGGAGGAGATACGCCCGCCTAGGGAAGGCTGCCCCCTGCAAGATTACTTTGCCCAAGCCCTCCAAAGGCTAGCACTGGTCCCAACCCTTTTTCCACGTACCAATCTGGTTCACAGGTCACCCCTAATTGTGGGATAATTAACCCACAGGTGCTCAGGACTGTGCTGCCTCTTGCCAGCTTAGCAATTCTGCTTTGTTTCTAATAGCTTAGCAGGATGTTTGAACCCAGAATATTGAATGGTTGAGGGAAGAACAACCCAGAGTTCTAAACCATGGATTTAAGTTTTACTCTAAGAGCAAATGATGGATTGATTCCAGCAACAAGCCACAGGCTAAAACTCTGGGCTTGCACATCCTGTAAGGTCCCAGCATCTGATGAGAAGTAATGAAAAAAAGTTTGTCCTTGTTATTTATGAAGAGAGACCCCATGGATGAACTGGCCCCAGTCAGTTGTCATTACATTCAAACCAGGTCATTTATTCACCACCGGGAGGAAATGTATGCATATGAACACATCATACTTAACTAGGTTCCAGAAAATATTGCATTTGAGAAAATAATGTCATGATATTAATTTCAGAGGTCTTTCATCCTCATGTCATAATGAGACACACTAGTAATAGTGCCAATAATTAACCCTGAAATATTAGTTTCAAACATTCAAAAGTGCTTCATATGCAATATCTCATTAATCTTTATACTTATCCTGTAGGGTAGGTTAATATTTTAGTTCTCATATTGTAAATAGGATGCAAATCCAACCAAGCCCGCTTACGGAGTTTCACAGCTAATATGAAACTTGAGCCTGAGATTACATGGTTCTCTTTCACTCTCCTACAGGGCGATATATGTCTACTCAGATATAGGCCCCATTGAGTCCAGTGGGGCTTACTCTTAGGTAAGACGTCTCCATTGCAGTTTCTATGCACAGGACTTTAACATTATGGATATGTAAGTAACAACCATGAGTAAAAACAGGGGAAACATTTATTCTTAAAATACTGGCAATATACCACAACGGAATTTATTTTGTGATTTTCTTTTTAAATTAGAATAACTGTTTAGTTTGGCAGGCCAAACTTTACAAATGTTCCCTTTTTGAACATTTGCCCTGTTTTCAACATATTTCTTTAGCTTCTTCAGGAGAATCACTTCATTGCTTTTGAGTGCCAGAACTTTCCAGACAGCCCAATAGTATAGCATTTCCATCAGAGGTCACTTTTGAGGTGTAAAAAGCACACATACACATGCAGAACAGACTGCAGTCAACAGTGCTTTTATTGAGGCATTGATTTATATATTTCCAATGGTCTATGTGCAGGAAACATGCAACATTATATGTTTGATTTATTTGCCACCTAATAACCTGGGTTTTCTGAGTTGCAAACAATTGGATCATCTAAAACAATTTCAACAGAATCCATAACCAAAATGACAACATATACTAAAGAAAAGAGCCAGTGTGGTGTAGTGGTTAAGAGCATGGGACTGGGACTCAGATGATCTGGGTTCTAGTCCCCGCTCGGCCATGGAGCCAACTGGGTGACTTTGGGCCAGTCACAGACTCTCAGCCCAGCCTACCTCACAGGGTTGTTGTTGTAGGGATAAGATGGAGGAGGAGATGTAAGCTGCCTTGAGCCCTTTGTAGGAAAAAGGCAGGATATAAATCAATCAATGAATCAAAATCAAATATAAAAAGGCAAAATGAGAAGAAAGAAAATAATGTGATCAATAGAAAGTGATGCCAGAAATGTTAATATCACTAAACAGTGATAAAAGAATTAAGCTGATGTTCCAATGCCAATGAGAACAGGAAGATCTGAGAGACTTTTGTAATAATGCCAGGTGAGCTTCCTTGGAGAAAATGTTCTGAAATGACCCTTTCCTTTATCACCACCCTCCAAATTTCATATTGAAGTAGACCTTGAAGAAGGCCTCCATTGACCTGAGGGCTGAAGAAGTTACATTTCGAACGAAAGGACAATGTTCACAGCATCAGTCAAGCAGTGCTGTTGAAGCTCTGTTCATTCACCGGAATGGAATGAATAGAGCAACCTTGTCCAACCTGATGGCCTTCAGAGGCATTTGGACTGGAACTCTAGAATTGCCATCCAGCAGGGCCATTGGGTGTTGCAGTCCAAATGTGTCATGGAGGTACAAGGTTGGGAAAGCCCGGAATAGAGAATTGAGTCTGTGTATGCTGTTCCCACATCTTCTAGTGTGTCAGCCTCACCCTTCTCATTAAATTGGCAAGGTCCAAACAGGAATTTTAACTGGTATTCCCCTGAATCAGCATTCTCTGCAATCAGCAACTCCAATAAAAGAGGTGAGGCAGGCCATTTCAGACCAATGCAAGTTCACAGTTGTGCAAGTCCAACTAACAAAGAAAAGAAAAATTCTGAGAACACACAGGGTGCATTTTCTTAAAAAGTGCACATTTAGGGTGCATTTTCTTAAAAAGGGGTTCCAAGCCAGTGACACTTAGACACTTTGAAAGCACTGTCTCTGGCTGTCAGATCACACATTGTTTTTCATGATCTCCATGCAAAAGGGCCGGTATCAGTCACTCCATAGACCTGCTTGGAGGCAGTGACCTAGGAAGGCTTGGCAAAAACAGCAGGGGGGCTTTGCTGCTCTTGCCAAGTAACCTATTCTCCAGTTTTTGGTACCCATAATAGGGTCACTAGCCAGAGTTCAATCATATGACAACCCACTGAATGTACAACAACCCCTAGGACAAACCATGGGTTGTGAGCACTGCCCACTCACAAGCCATTTTGAGGGGAACTGGACCAGGTTCACATAATGGGACACCCAACTGTGGCTTGTCACCATGTTGATGGTGACATCTCATTTCTGCCATCAGTGTATTGATGCTTTGTTGCACACACACCTAAAATCGAACATCAATGCTTTTACAATTGCCACATACATATTCTTCTTCAGCTTTTATGGCACACCACTGATGAGCGCTCATGTTATCATTATGGTGGGTGTGGCACAAGAGCTGAATTGCACAGATCAAAAGATGAAATCTGCATTTACTGCCTTTTTGCAGATGTCAACATACATCTGCTATGATGCAAATTTAGGAAGTGAATCATGCACATATATTTCAGATGAACAGATTCAACCACCAGGTAGGTCCACGGATCAAAGGGGCCAAGGGTTGCATTTTTAGGTATTCATTTAGGTACAAGATTATCCTTCCAATCTTGTCTCAGTCTTAAAACAGAAAAGCCTACTTTATACTCACTTCTTGCTATAGTTCTGTACCATTTATCCCAAGTGGCAGTGACTTTCCAATTCTCACTCAGGTGTCTTTCCCATCATATACTACCTGATCCTTGCTTAACTGGAGTTTCTAGAGAATGAAGTCGTAGCATCTGCATGCGAAGCAGATGCTCAGCCAATGAGTGATGGTGGAACTGCATGTCTCAGAAATGCACCAAAGACATGCATGACCTCTGTGGTTTGTTTCACTTAGGTTTTCTGCTGCTCAGAAGCAGTAAAATATTATGAGCTGTTATAAAACTGTGGCAAGGATGAGGGCATTTTAAAACACGCACCGGCACTCACATGAATCTGTATGAGTCATCTAATACTTGCTTGCATACCTTGTGGGGTTTCCGGAGTATGATGAAACGAACTCCAGTCATCTACTTTCCTATGTCTGTTGCTCTACAGTGTACGGCCACAGAACACTTCTCAGTGAAAATAAGATGAGTGATATTTGCATATGGTAGGCATGTCATGAGTGGAGCCAGCTGGAGCTCGAGGTCAGCCTAGATAGCCCAGGAGACCCCTTCTGACTCACTGTTCTACGCCTCTATGATTTTATTGCATAAAATGGGGGTGGCAAAATCTTCAGATGTCCTGGACTTGATCTGTCAGCATTCCTGACCCTTGGCCATGCTGGTAGGGCTTGATAAGACTTGCTAAACCCTCGAACAAAATACGTAGGAGAATTCGCTTACCCAGAAATTGTGGTTTCGATGAACAACCTTCCCATGATTGCCTTCTGTGATTTTCTGATTGTTTCCCATAGCTCTTGCTTTTTGTTTGTCAATTAATGTATTTCTGATTCCATTTCATATGTCCTCTGGACAGCCTGCAGACAGAATACCTTGTATGAATTGGACCCAAGACTCAATTATAAAAGTATTTTCTTCCCCAGCTTTTGGATACGTATGTACAAAGTGTACAACTCTCTCTCAAGATGGCTTGCAAGTGGGCAACAACCCACCCACACAACCCATGGTTTGTTCTAGGGGTTGTTGTCCCCTTGATGGGTTGTCATGTGACTAGAACCGAGGCATGGGTACTGAGACTCCATTAAGGATAAGGAGAACTGGAGACTGAGCTACTTGGCAAGAAAGATTTTTCTTCCCATGATATATACACAGAATGTGAAGATTTTAAATGTATTTATGTTCTGTTAGATTGAAATTATTGTGGTTAACAATAATAATATGCAGAATTATCATTAAACCATAAAAATTACCATACAACTGAAAACGCATTAGTAATAATATGAAGAAGAAACAGACAGGAGCCACTAGCTGAAACCTGCGTCAGCAGACAAGCCAGCTTCAGAAGCCAAGTGCTTATCCCAATAGAAATTCTGGTCCCAGCTTGTTTGGGAATCTTGCATCCATGTGTGGAGGCTATGCAAGGAAGGAGAGGTCACTGTGCATCTTAGCTATCTGGGAGTCCGCAGAACCACGCTGGGTTCAGCACAGGGGCTCTGCAAGCAAGGAAGATTGGAGGAGCCAGTCTATATCCCTGGATTGCTCTAAGGGGGTGAGCCCTGGGAGGAGGAGAAGAGGCAGAAGATCCCTCTGATCTTCTCCTGGTAATAAAAGGCACCTGAGCTGTCCATGCAGGGTGGTTCTGCACTTCCCTGGCCCACTCTTCCAGAAATGGTCGCACTGCTGTGGATTAATGGCTAGCTACAGGTTGTTGGGGCAGGAATGCAATTTTACCTGGAGTTCACAGGTGGAACCTGCAGACTCCTCCCACAGGGTTTTGATCTTCCTCATAGCAATGTGTTGTTGACAAAACAGCACATTGTTTTGCTTGTTGTTTTGTCACACTGTTACAACTAGTTATGTGGGTCATGGGAAGGACTGGGCCAGGTCCAGTTTAGGGGACAAGCAGGAGGTGGGCAACTTGTGCCCCACTAAAAGAGTGTGCCCATTGTGGAAACTCAAAGGCTGGGAGGCAAGACCCAGGGCTGTCTTAACAGCATTATGGACCCCGGGCAAAGCAGTGTACTGGGGCCCCTACAACAACTACTGTTAATTTTGGAAGTTTTCCAATTTTCCAAGGGTTAACATACACAGATTAGTATGGGGCCCACGGGCAAGTGCCCATCAGGCCCATGCGGTAAGACGGCCCTGGCAAGACCAAAGTTATCTATGTGACAATAGGGCTGCAACCTCCTGTCTTTGATTACATGATCTGTCACACAGGCTGAGACAACAATTGGCCAGCAGCTGGGCTAACTGATTACCTGATCAGAGTCTTCCATGCCAGACTCTTTAATTTATTTGTGTTTTTGTTTGTTTAGTGCACTTATACGCCACCCCATAGATGTCTGAACAGTTTACAATTATTAAAATTATATATACATTCAGTAAGTATTCACATTAAATAAAACTAAAACCATAGAACAATGTAACAGGACAACAGCAACAGCAATATAACCCTCTGGCACAGCAGCAGATAATAACACAATATTTAATCCATGATTACAGCTCTGTTCCAGACACACTACTGAAAAGGCCCTTCTCCTGGTTTCTACCCCCTTACTTTTTCTGGGAGGGGGTTCCTTAAGAAGGACCTTGGTGGGTGATCTTAAATGTTGGGTAGGAACATATGGGACAAGGTGGTCCTTCTGCTAACCTGGTCCCAAGCCACTGAATTTAGAACAAGCACTTTGAGTTTAAGCTGTAACCAATAAAACGATGTCCATACGATATCTGTATAATTTGACTTCCTGTGGTAATTTTTCTTTCCTTCAGTGTGAACTAGGGAACTGCACTGCAGTTAAAGGTCTTTGCCTGCCAGGGAAGCACAACTCAGGCCTCATAGTGATAACTGTGATGTTTCATATAAAACACAAGCAGCACTTCGAATTGCGCCCATGCGTGGACTCAGACTCAACGAAGTGGTCCTGCACGAATGCAAAAAGCCAGCGTTGGTGGCTTCCTTTATCCATTTGATCATCTCACAGGTGGTCTTCCTCTTCGGCTGCTGCCTTTGGCTTTCACTAGCATGACTTCTCCAGAAAGAAGTTCTCCCAGGGTTACCTTCTCATGATGTGTCCAAAGTACAACAGTTTCAGTGTTGTCTTTTTCCCTATGGTAAACTACAGCACATAATGTGTATGGGGGGTGGGTGCCAATTAGCTCACGTTGCAGGACGAATAGGTGAAGTCACATGCTCCCTAGCACTGGCCCACCCCATAATCTGAGAGCAGCAGTTGCAATTAGCTGAAGTCTCTACGCACTTTTCAAGGGCAGCGCTGCCTAGACCACAGCCAGATCTTACTCATACATTCTCTCCCAATCACTTTCATAAAGCGTGGCTGAGACGTGATTATGTTTCCGTTGCAGATTTTCTAGCATTTTAAAAGCTTCTCTAATATGTTCAAATGAAATAGCTATATGCTTGATTTCTCTTTGCCATCAGAGCCTTTTTCATGACCCTTTCAGCATGTAACAGGCTGTGCTGCCCATGTGCTGGCCAGTTTCCCAATGCCATACATTGAAACCAGCTCCAACAGTTTCAGAGGCATACTGGAAAAAGGCCAGCCTGTGCTGACTTCACTGCATGGTATTTGCATTCATGGTTTAGCCAATGCTACACAAGCGCTGGTAATCTCATGTTTAGATTACTGCGATGATTTATATGTGGAGCTACCCTTGAAGTTGGTACAGCAACTACAATTAGTGCAGGACACGCCTTCTGGAATTACGACTGCCCGTGTTTGTTTGCTTATTTATTTCATTGTTATAGCACTAGCTTGTAATTATTGAGCTCAAACCCAATTCAGGGTGCTTGAGCATACCTATAAAGCCTTCCATGGCTTGGGACTAAGGAAGGGAGAATTTTTCAACTTGGTATCGCTTGGTTTTCTACTCCCAAGCTTGTTTCCTCTTGGTTCCATGCAAGCACTTGTGTGTAGGCATTTTTATACTTAACTTTCAGGGTGCACTTTTTACACATGTGCCCATTAATTAAACCCCATTTGTGTGCATTTTTAAAATAGTACGCATTGTTCCTTTCCAAATGCATTAACATAGTTCACATGTTCAATTGTGTTTTGATGCTTTTGCAGAACATTTGACACATTTGGAAACGTGGATTTCTGACAGCAAATTTGTTCAGGTCTGCACCTGGTTTCAGGAAATGTGTCTTGGGTCATCACACATTAAAATCCAAAGACAATGAATTTCTCATTCACTTGTACTTGGGATGGACAAGCCTAAAGGAATGCCTGTTCATCCTCATCTTGGCTATATAGTGCGGTCATTTGCTGATATTCTCCCTTACCTTCACATTTTAAAAAAATGTACACTTTTGTTGCATTTTAGTATGAGATATACCATACTAGAATAAACAATGAAGCACGGAATAAAACAAATTAATAATAAAAATAATGGCACATGATTAATTTAGTTTTTAATGATATGGAGAAAGAGATGCTTAAAATATTATGCCTTTTTAAACCAGGAAAATAGGCAAAATGTGTGTGGAATGTCACATGTGCAGATTAGCACAAAAAGAAGAAGTGCATCGTGTAGAGAAAATGCGTATGATTTGCAGTGTTCATAAATGTACTGTTTGTGGTTTCTAAGTAACAAATAGGGTTGAAAGAAGCATGTCTGGCTTCAGACCACAAATAGTGTAGAATGAATTCGTGCTTTCGTGCTGTCAGACTTTTTTTTCTTTTTAAAAACAAAAACCTCTCTGAGGTCTCATGCTGAGTTTTCGCCACAGATATAGGGCATGTCCAGACAGTTTCCTGCCTTTCAGTTCAGCAGTTGTGTGGTAAACCAGAAGCATGGAAAGCCATCAGTGTGTGACATACAGGTATTTTTTAAAACCCATCAGAGAACCCATCAAAAACCCAGCTGTGCACAGTTCATGACCTTCACTGATCTAGCACTTACCGCAGCTGGTGCTGTAGACTGGAAATGACAGGTATGGGGTAGCAGCAGTGTGGAAGATGCACAAGAATTGTGTGCGCATGCATGCACACACACAGGCCTCTTCATAATCACCATTAAGATCACAGGTGATAAACTTGTGGCCCTCCCAATGTCACTGTACATCTACAAACCAGCACCAACCAACCTGGCTAATGCTCAGGAGTGACGGAGAAGCCTACCAACTAGAGGGCTACGGGGTTCCCGTGACTGATTAGAGCAGACCTGCAAGCTGAATACAGCCCTCCAGAGATTCTGATCCAATCCCCTGAAATTTCCCAGATGACCATGCCCTCTTCCCTGGCTTCTCCCTGTGGTTGTGTTCAGGCAACATACTAACCCAGAAGTATGGGTTGACTGTGGGTTTTCATTAGCTATGGGTTGTTTAACCATGGGTTATCATGTTTTCTGAATCCAACTGAACCAACAAGCCATGGCTAGTTTCACAGAATCATAGAACAGCCGGGTCAGAAGGGGCCGGGAAGGCCACCGAGTCCAACCCCCTGCTCATGCAGGACAACAGTTATATCCCTATCAGATAATTGTCCAGTTGTTTCTTGAATGCATCTAGAGTGGAAGAGCATACAAACTCTCTTGGCAGCTGTTTCCATTGTTGTACTGCTCTCACAGTCAGGAAATTCATCCTTGTATCCAGCCTGCACCTGGTGTACAGTAGTTTAAGTTCATTGTTCCATGTCCTACAATCTGGAATGAATGGAAAATAGGCCTCTTCCTTCTTTGTGACAGCCTTTGAGATACTCGTACAGTGACATCATGTCACCTCATAGTCATCCTTTCTCAAGGCTGAACAGGCCCAGTTCTTTCAGTCTCTCATCATAAGACTTATTTTCCAGGCCCTGTATCATCTTGGTTGCTCTTCTCTGAACCCTCTACAGATTATCAGCATCCTTTTTAAACTTGGGTGCCCAAAACTGAATGCTGTATTCCAGGTGAGGTGTGACTAATGTGGAGTAGAGGGGATTGAGTACTTCTCTATTTCTGGAAGTTATACCCTATTTATGCATCCCAAAATAGTGTTCACCTCTTTTTTTTTTTTTTTTTTTTTTTT